>NC_135497.1:77733622-77870167 GCF_052857255.1 Amblyomma americanum | reverse complement strand
AGGGGGGGGGGGGGGGTGCAAAACGGAATTTCGCGAATTGTTACACACACGGTCTGTACGCACGCTTCACCACAGTACGCACGCTTCACCAGCGTGCTTGTAAAAATAATAAAAACGAAGCTCTTTGAGAATAAATATGCTCTTACAACGAGAAAAAAAAACTGTTCATACTGCAACATATCAAGGATGCGAACAGTACTCCACCGCAATCAACATCGTACATGTAAAAAAAAAACACTGAGAATAAATATTGCGTCACAACGATAAAATAACTGTTAATACGACAACGTTTCAAGGTCGTCAACAAAGGACGAGTGGTCAGCGATCATAGCTACCTCTCTAGGCAAACTGTACCAACCTGAAATGGCAAGTAGTGACTAATATTTAAATTTGCTAGTTCGTGCGAAGATAGCCTGTTCCCGCAAATATTGCCTTAATCTTGAAAAGGTGATCCAAACTTAATGACATATCGTAGGACGGACGAAGAAATGTTTCACTGAAGGAAGAGGAACCATGATATAGTTAACGCATAATAAGACCGGACCGCATTCCGTTTTCTGGTATGAAGGGGCAATAAAGTTAGACGGTGTTTCAAGTTTGTTACGCTAGACAGGTGTGAATAATCGTGGGCAAAAAAATCTAACTGCTTTGTTTCACTGTGATTCAATGGAATCTGTTGAATGTGTCTGATGGGGATGACAAATGATGGATGCATACTCCAGTTGGGATCTTACAAGCGTGGTGTAAGCAATAACTTTAGTTTCAGCGTTACTTGGTGGAGGGTTATTATAAGAACACCAGGGCTCTAGATGTAGAAGTGAATGTGTGTGTTTTATGTTAGGTCCGGCGTTATGTACACTCTGAGGCATTTAGCGCCAGATATAATGGCGTTATTATTGATGTGATTGCATATGTAGACCTGGCGTTATGTAGTGAATGCTGCGGCTTTTGTCTTGCCGATGTTAATATTCATTAGCAACCTTGGGCACTAATCTGAGACAGTATTTAAATCTTCCCCAGGACGGAGCTCTGCGGGACGCCAGATTTGACTGGCACTGGGATGTAGATGCATATATGAATTACGAACGGTAGAACGAGGTTAGATGAAAATTTTTGATTCATTTTATGACGGTGGGGGTGAATTAATTAGTAAGCCTGTAAATTAATCTATTGTGGGAGACGCGATCAAATGCTTTACCAGAATCAATGAAACGGGCATCGAGCGGCAAATGTGAGCGAACGAAGTGATGCAGATCTGTTAGTAATTCAAATAGCTGTGTATACATGAAAGCCCACGCAGAAAACCGTGCTGATTAAGGGAAATTGGGTGAAAGGTGGCAAGGTATCTCATGATACTGAATGGATTGATATGCTCTACTAGCTTACATCGAACAAAGGTGAGGGAAATAGGCCTATAATTATAACATGATATTTAGTAAGGCAGAAACTTGGGCTAGTTGGATATTGTTTGAACTCATATTTTCTAGCGCTTAGTGAACACAAGGGACAAGAACACAAATACACAGGACGTACGCTAGTCTTCAACTGTACGTCCTGTGTATTTGTGTTCTTGTCCCTTGTGTTCACTAAGCGCTAGAAAATATGAATTATAACATGTATTTTTATCATCTGACTTGAAAACAGGAATGTTGTGAGCCTTTTTAAAATATTCTGGCAAGTTTACGGTCGAAAGAGACTATTGGAACAACTTGCTCAGCGGAGGTGCCGGTAATGCTTCGGTGAGTTTCAGCTGCTTAGTTGAGATTCCATCGAGTCCAGGGCTTGAGTTGACAGACTGACGGTATAGAGCGCACTCAACCCTGTACATGAAATTATTCTGTCAGCCATGAAGTGTACAAATTTACACTGCTATGATTTTTTTTGGTTTGGTTTATCAAGCTTAACGTCCAAAAACGACTCAGGCTATGAGGGCTGCGGATAATTTCGACCACGTGGCGTTCTTTAAAGTGCACTGTAAATCGCACAGTGCGCGGGCCTCTACCATTTCACCTGCATCAAAATGCGCCGCCGCGACTGTGATCGAACCCGCGTCTTTCGTGTCATCAGCCGAGTACACTGCGATGAACCAGTTCCTAATATAGGATCCTCATTAGTGAAAACCGACCTGAAAAATGTATTTGAATTGATCCGCCAGTATAGATGCAGCAAGCGCCTTGTCATCTGAACCGAGACACGGAAGAACGTAAGTGGTATGGGGATTTAGGGTCTTATAAAAGTGCTTAGGGTCTGATCGAATCATAATTGAAATGCCATGATTATAAATTTTTTAGCTTCCTTTATTTTTTCAGGCTTAGAGAGCACGCATGACAAGAGGTCCAATCGCCCTCTGTGTCTGTGCAGATGGCACCTCTGTGTAGTCTTTCTTTTTAAGAATAGTGCGCTTTGTTTTGGTCGCAAACCACGGGTCACGGTGACAAGCCGCAATAAGAAACCTCACATGAGAGGCTAGCAGTAGAGAAAACAGTTTATAAGCGTTTTATAGCTGCCCAATACCCAAGCTGCTTGCAGCGAGGCATTTAAAGGGTAAGAGGGAGGAGATCGCCCCTGCCTCTGACTCAAGCGAGGGATGTTTCTGGGGAAAACTGCACGGACACCAGTTTTTTTCCGCAGAAAAACTAACCCCGTCCCCTCCCTTTTCTAGAGTCTCCTATAAATTATACCGTGGTCGCTTCAACATCCGCACACCATAATGCAGTTCTCCGATTTTTGATTTTTGTGAACAATGTTACATTAATCCATCGGTGTCAGTTACTTTAGCGTGGCAGGTGTTCATTCTTTTAACCTTGGAGCATGCTGCACGGTGCGTTTGCGGCGGCTGACGATATCGGGTGCCCTGGAGCCCGTCCTAGCATGCTCTCCGATCATGTGGCCGAAGCTCAGCGGCCCAAATGTCAGTTCAAGCCACGCGCGCGAGAGTTGAGTCTGCGGGCGGTGGTACACGCGGGCATATATGTGTTTTTGGCCAAAAAAAAAAATGTTGGGTAAATGGGCGTAGGAGGGCGCATGTCAGTGTTTCTGAACAGGGGATCAGTGTCCAAGTTCCAGTGAACTTGTGGGTGCGTGAGCGCCCGAATCGTGCTAGATGAAGCGTAATGCGTTTCTAGAACAAACTCTTGACGCTGCGTCAGCGACATCAGCGCCCAACTTTTCATCTTTTTGCTGATTTTATTTTTGTCTTTCAGTAGCAAGCGATGGAAATTAGTTGCGGTGCAGGTGCTGTCGCTCCATTGCGCGTTCGTGCCTCTGCATGCAGTAGTCATGCATAAATAATGGCATTTTATGGTCTTTTCCGAGAGACATTTGAGTTGATCAAATTTTTTTTTGCAATTGATACTGCGCACAAAACAACGGGCGGAACGCTACATCCCACATTTTAAGCGCGCTTTGTGAGACCGTTGTCGTGACATCTATGTAATGTCGCCTAGGACGTGAGACGCGGCTTACCGCCAAGCTAGCTGGCTGTGGCAGGCCTGGTCGTCCGCAGGAGGCCCCGTTCGGAGTGTTCAGGTCATCGGGCTTGCACGACAGGCTGCGGCTACATTGCGCGCTTCCGCACGTGGGGGCTTACGTTAGGTTCTTCCTCCTCTTCTTCGACCCGCGTGTATTCGCCGCTGAATGACTGCACGGCAACCGCGCATTCTCGGTTACGGTTACCTTCTCAGGCGATATCCTGGTGTCCGCGAAAGAGGCCAGGACACCCTAAATGCGCTCGCAGATTAGGTTAAATGTGAACGCCAACTGTCGCTAAAGCCCGCGCCGGCAAACGTTACACCAAGCCAGGGCTAAGCCCCATTACAGTCGGTGCTTTGTGCCGTACACCAATCAGTCCAATGACCGGGCAGTTCGGGAATCGCCTGTGTTGCCAAATTTTCTGTGACCTATATATCATCGCGCTGTTCGTTAAAGGCGAGTAAAAAAAAATTCAGTCCTCTATTTTTCCCCAAAAGTTTTTTTTTTTTTTTATGCACAGCTGTACTGAGTGCTTGACGTAACGAAGTTCGTATTTAAATGAAACAATTATCGGCGTCTGTCGATTTCGTGGTCACTGTTTGACTGTGCCACTTATGATGCAACGCTTGCATAAAGTCGCCAGCCCCTCTGGAGAGCAAGCTCGTTTTTTTTTGCCTGACACTTGCGTGCTGAGACGCGCGGGGAGACTAGGAGATGATGCGGAGAGCGGAAGAGCCAAAAACTTCTCGCGTCTTAGCGACTGCGCAGTGGTATAGAAAACACGCATCGCGCGCATGCGCCGCTGGCGGAGACCGCTGAAAGCCAAGTGCCAAGGACCGCGACGACCAGGGCCGATGGAGAGGAGTGTGCGATTGCATCCCCCACTCGAGTTATGGCGCCCGCGTAACGTATACGCAGTATGCTTGTCCGACCGACGAATCTTCGGGCTGTGCTGGAGGCTTTCGCTCGCAAAACGATGCTTTCGACGTCGCTAAGCCTGAGGCCAGATTCAAAGAGATGTACATACAAGAGAAGTTTCTGCTCTCAGTAATAATGAGGTTTTGCGTTTTGTGCACGATATTAATATGAGCTGGTTATGCGGCGGGAAAGATGCGGCGGTCACAGTGGCGGGAAAAATGAATTCGTTCTTAGCGTGGTACCCGTTTTTGCGATATTTCGATGCAGTCGAAATGCAAAAAGGGGCTTGTGTTGTGCACGACGTCAGCGAATGTTATAGAACCCCATGTGGTCGAAGTTAATCCGGAGTCCTCCTGCGTAAGGCGTCGCTTTCACGTGTCCCTTCGTTCACGTGTCCTTTCTCTCACGGCGGCATTCGGGGATCCACCCTGAGTGATGCAGTTACTGCGCCTTTCCTTTCGTCATAAATAATTATTGTTATTGCGAATATTATTTTGTGGTTCACAGGCAAGTAGCTGGTCTGCCATGCCTCTATACACGAGGCAGGTGACGTCGTAATAGTAATAAATGCAAAGCATATTCATGCCGTAATTCTGTAATGGCCATCCCTGCTTTGAGTAGCCAGTCTGCACTCCTCGCTTCCTAGCTACTACTACGGACGCATTACCCATTCAGACCGCAGCGGTGGCCCAGTGGTTGAGCATCCGCCTCGCATGCGGAAGGTGCGGGGCTCGATCCCCAGTGCCGTCAGGTACCCACTAGTGATACAATGGGTACAATCTTTCCCCAGGTATGGTGCTCGGCTTATTTAGGGTGAAATGCTTGGGAAATGGGTCTTTTACCCCACCTTGAGTAGACGAAAAGTACCCTGTGCCATGGCGCTCTTTGGCCCTAGATTATCTTGCGCCATAAAAATCCATGATCATCAGCATTACCCATTCAGAAAAGCACTCGAACTCGGCGGCGTCATAACTGGCTGCGCGCATATCTAGGCTTCTTTTAAGGCCATTTGCTTTGAGACAATGCAAATAAGCTTACAAAACAACGCAATGCATTCTGTGTTAGGACAAGAGGCTTGCTTTTTCTGCTGCTTTCGATTCAGTATCCAAGATAAACTCGTTCTCTTCAGTCATCTCTTTCGTGCAGCTGATCTCTGAATTTCGTGGATATTTTCATCGCGTTCTCATGTTAGATTGCTCCCATTTAATTTGTGCTCGACACGCATGGGTATTTTTCAGCCTAGGAGCTGTTTTTGTAACCTGCGAGCCTATCAGTGCTCGCCCGCATTTGTTAGAAGCGTCATGGCTCCCTCTGCGTTGCTCCTAGAGGTCAAAAATGATAACTAAAGGAAGAAAAAAATTCGCATGCATTTGCCTACAATGTTTTCACGCGAGTCTGCCGCCATGGGGACTGGTGCCCATCAGTTTACTTCCACCTAACAAAAAGATGCTTTCTCTGGGCAGCACGCTACAGCGCCACGCCGTGTTCCCCGCTGTGCACTCGACGCACTGTTCCTCTGGCACGGCCGCTGACAGCGGCAGCCATTGGTACCTTTCATTTTGTTGATTGCAGCTACTTGCTGCATTGTCGCCGCCCGCCTGACAGGCAGCGACGCCTGGCAGAAGCAAGGCGATTCAGAGTAAAAGCCGCCCTCAACGCCCCAGCGCTGGCGCGCGGCCGGGCATGCCATGGAAAGATAAGGGAGACAGGAAAGAGTGCAATGACGACGCGTCTCCTGAATTGCGTCCTTTCGTCCTGCTCCTTCTGCCGACTCAGGTTCCATCTCGATGACGAGCATAATAGCCGTGTGCTGCGCGTGCCTCATCTTCGATGGGGCAACGCAGAGGATTATGTTCTGCTCTTGCGAACTTCACACACGCACTTACATATGCACCGTATGTGCCGCATACGTGTTCGAGATAAGTGCCTTTGTTGCGGGAGGGGGGCTTACCTCGCGTTGTTCGACCAAATCCTGGTTCGAGGAGCAACATGGCTGCAAAAGAATAAAAAAGGATAATGATAAAGGTAATGATGGATTTTAATGGTACAAGGTCAGCTTGACCATAGGGCGCCATCACACAAAGTGTTTTCCAGTACGCAAGGTGATGTCAAAGTCTAGTTCTCCAAACATTTCTCCCCGATGAAGCCGAGCACCAAATCAGGGGAAAGGTCGCACGGTACCCGGCGGCACTGGACATCGAACTCCGCACCTCCCGCATACGGGACTGATGATCAAATCATCTGGGCAGAAAGAAGTATACGTTTTCAATATAGCTGCTGCTTTTCATGCACTATACCTTCAGCTGTGTGCACTGGATGGATACATTTGGTAAAGGCGGTTTTTCGGGTTTGTATTATGCAACTTGTTTCTTGCACGAAAATTAGTGAAAGTTGAGTTTCACTCAAAAGCAGCCCTTGCACGCGTACACACAACGGCCGCTCTACCAATTTTTGTTTTTCAGTGCAGTTACGATTCACCGTGTTTATTCCGTGACTTTGGCATTCGCCCGATGAGCCCAAGGTCGGAGTTTCGAATCCCGGACACGGCAGCCGCATTTCGATGGAGGCGAAATGCAAAACACTTCCGTGTGCTTGTGCGATCTCACTGCAGGTTAAAGAATCCTAGGTAGTGGAAACTAATCTGAAGGCCTCGACTACGCTCTCTCCCATAGCCCACGTGCAGCTTCGAGCCGCTAATTCTCTGATTCCCAGGTAATTAAAACGTCTGATAAAACATCTGGACTTTCAGTATTTCGTTCATTCTGGCCCCGATAGTTCAGATATGAAAAAAATCGCATAATTATAAGGAAAGCATGATACTGTGGCAATGAGTCTAACAAATCATTTATTTTCGTTACATCTAAAAAGTATAAATTTGCGCATAGGTACTGAGGCGCACACAGCAAATCAACAGCGACACTACACAACGCTCTGATGTAGCAGTGCGGCTGTGAAAATTTCCATTGGATTTGCCAGTACAGAGTTAACTTTTGCAGAGTGATCTCCGAACACTCCTCCCACCAGTCTGGCAGCTGACACTTCCTCTTTACTTTCATACATTTCTTGCGCAATACGGTTTTGGGAATACTGGGAGGACGTGATAATCTCTTGCGAACACATATGACAACTAAATTCCATTTCTACCCTCTGCATCCCAAGTGATAAGCCGACCATTACAGGGTTAAGCTCCACAGACCTACTTTGTGCATGCACGGAATTGATCAACCTACCTTACGGTCAATGTATATTAAAGTTAGGAGCGAAGTTGGTGGGCATTGTAGTTTCTTTCACTGATCAAACGCGGCGACCACTGACTGTGGCAGACAGTCGGGTGTCAGCGTGTTATTTTCGTCGATGAAAAGTTCTTGCACAGTGTGTTGGCGATCGCTACACGGCTAGCGTGTGTTTTCACTGTGTTGCTCTTCTCGAAATTTGGTGAAGCCTGGGTGAAGACACAGCTACATTGACCCAAACAAGAGAGAAGTGAGGGGAGTAGTGTGAGGAGGAAAAAGTTCGGGGGACAGTCAGTTAAGCTTCGCTGCAAGGGTATGACGCGATAGACAGCACAGCGTTAATGGGTCCCTTCTGCAGCTCGGGGTCCTCTTTACACATCACTCCGCAGACAAGAACACTGTTATTTTATTTTTTATTATCGGTTTCAGTTTACCACAAGACACACAAGGTCTCCCTTTAACCAAACCGAACGAACGTTTCTCAGTGGTCGAGGGGTGGCATGCCCGGATCACGGCCCCAGGGGCAACGGTTCGAGTCTCGGCTCGACCATTTTTCATTTAAGTGCAGTTGCTTTTCTTTCTTCCGAGGCACTACGTAATGGTGGTGGAATGACGTCATGATCTTGTAGACCAATGCAGAATTGTGTAGTAACATCATCACTGTTGTATATGATCTTTGTGGGGTGTTAGAATTTCCCGCGCAGCGTCATGTGGTTGTAACATTACGGCCCTATCGACCAGTCACGATTTTCTCGACACGCCACCGCTAACTACGGTGGTTTGTCCGCTGAACGGGACCCTTTAGGCTGTCGCGTTAAAAGCAGACAAATAAAGCGTGTAGTGACTGGAGCGCGGGTTTCGCGCCATGAGGTGAGCAATTCGGTCGTGCCGTTTAACGGCCAGATGGCTGTGGTATTTGGGCTGCTTAATTGCGCAGTCGTCCGCACTTTCTATAAGTTGCCGACTACCATTAGCCTTTTAAACAGTGAGACGCTGCGCCTCTGAGTTGCTTCTTTAGAAATGTGTGACAGAGAGTATATAGTGCAGGCGTCATGATGCGTTCGTCGCAGCATGGGCCCGATTCATCTTACGATCCTCGCCATTCGGCGCGCCTCCCCGAGTGTGCCTCCGACATGTACGATTTACAATCAGAAAAGTGAGAAATGACCCGACCCCACGTGTGACTGAAAATGTCGTTCCGATGCTTTTCCTTTCTTTTTAATATATTCCGTTTGCGCTGAAAGGAAAACATTGCTCCAGAAATAATCCTCGACATTCTCTCTTTCGTCCACTTTTTCCAGTCCGAAAAGTAAAGGAAAAGGGCATTTCGGAAGACTTTTTAGGAAGCGGGTCTTCAGATGCGTCCACGAAAAAGGAGGGTCAACGTACCCTTCCCCTCCCCAAATAAATTCATATGCCTCTGGGTAAGGGCACATAATCCTGAAAATTACGGTGCGAAACAAAATTAGCACAGTTACTTTGGCGTAGGTTTAAGCTAATTATAATACGTAAGACTGTTTTATTCCCCTCCATTCGATTTTCACCATCCGCTGCACCGCGATCGTTCACGATAAGCCATCGCGGTGAATTTGAGCCAATCATGGAGAAGAAGAAAGCATATGTGATAAGAATAACACTGCGCTTGGTTATTCCGGCCTAGCTACAGCGATGTGGAACCTATCTCGTCTTGCATACGGGGTATAGCGGAAAGTGAAGCTGACTTTCTCGGCCCCAGCAAGCCCTGAAACGCTCTTCTAGCATAACTCACCACCACTGTGCAGCCCGCCAAATCGACTTACTGGGGCCGTATCCTGTAAGGATCTATTTCCTTTCCATTCCATTTGGTCATCTGCCGTTGGTAACAGCTCCCATTGACGTAGGGCATCAGCGCATACGTCGCGCTGGTAAGCCGATGCCACCTATATAGACAATGCTTGGATATTTCCTCCTCTCCACGCGGCCGACATCACAAGGGTGGTTGGCGCCTCCGTTACGGCTCGAGCGGCAGCCGGACTTGAAAATGATTACTTCCGCGGATGGTTGTCTTGTCTCAGAAGCTAAAATCAACATCAACCGCTTGTTTTTATCTTGACATGCGACAGAAAGCAGGCCTTTACTCTCATGGATACTTCTCGTGGCTCACAGTAATAAAAATACAGCCACGCTCGTTTTTCAGCCAGGTGAGGAACAAGAAGGCAGTCTCTGGATCGCTCAAATGTCCGTGACTCTCGCCGATGATAATTTTGTTTTTTTTTCTGAGACATTTCTTGTTGGCATGCTGAACAACAGTTTTCCTGTTTATAACTGGTGGCCTAATCGCAGTCGTTTTCGTGCCTTCTCGCAGAATGCTGCTACTTCATGCTGGGCGGCGCGAACCCGGGGCTGCCCCGTGCCTTTATGTACGCATTCAACATGTTCTGGTTCACGCTGGTGGCCGTCTCCGCCCTCATGGGATCGCTGGTGCACAAGGGCTACTACTTCATCAGCATCGGCTGTGTCATGCTGATCGTGATTACCTGCGCCTCCTACAGCATCTACCGGACGTGCATGGGCCGGCGCCTCCGGCCCGTTGCTCCGGCCTCGGACGCGGACGGTAACGACTCTCTCTTCGGCCCGCCACCCCCGTACGAGGCGGTCATGATCAGGCAGCCTGACGGGCCCCCCGACTACACCGAAGCGATCTGCATCAATACCGCGCCAAAGGAATCCCTGCCGGGTAACGTGGAATCGGAGCGCTTGCTTTCTGACGAGCCGCAGCCGACCGCCGTGGAGGTTGAGAAGTAACGGCCAGTTCGGAGAGGCGGCGAAGTTGTGTGACTCATTTTCTAAGTACATGTTTGTGTGAACTTGTGATTAAGCTGGCTCCGTCCTGGGGGAACTCGCGTCTGAAAGAGAGAAGGCTGAAATGGAAGCAGCTATGGTAGTCGGCATGAGACGTCTAAGAGTACAAACACTGACAAAACGCACTGGCAAAGCATAGAGGCGTTGTAAAGAACACAGACGTCACCCGCGTTCTTATTTTGCTCATATCTTGCGTTCATTGTCGGTGCTTTTGCCCTTAGAAACTATCATGCAACGACGTTCATACAATTTGGTGCCTTATACAGCGCGGAAGCTCGCAGAAAGCGACTCCAGCCATGGCTGAGCCCGGTCACAAGTCTAGTTCTTTCAAGCATCGCCGCTTCGCTGGCAAACCGGTGCCGCAAGTTTTGACATCTCACACCCCAACGGGGGAACAGCAAGCATTTAGGACGTTATCGTCCAGTCATATAGGGCATTTTTGCTTCAACTTCTGCGTAATTGCAGTGGATACAGCAAGCGTTGTGCCAATGTCATCTGAGAGTAATCAAACTGAGAGCTTGACGACGATGGGGAGTTGGGCTAGTTGACGCCCGGTCGTGTTAATAACTGCTTCAAGACAAAGCGGAGGGAGGCATTGACACAATGCGAGCTAACTCACACTTATTCCGAACACGGCAAAATGTAGCAGAAATCATACAAAGAGAAGAAAACGGGCATACGCAGGGGTTGAAGACATATCACAAGGCTTTCTTCGAAAATAACTTCGTTTAGCTTGTTTCCGTTATCCCCGCCACCACTGCTCAGAACTCCCTTTTTGGCATTATTTGTTCTTAGCGTGCTCTCGAGATTACAATCTTCTTCCCTTCCTTTTCCGTCCCTCCCCTCTCTATCCCGCCCCCTACCTGCTGTTCGCTTCTGCTCCACCTCCCTCACACCTTGACTGCCTGTTCTTCATTAATCTGGTTAACGTCGCATATCTCGCCTTTCGTTACCTTCGTGACGTGCCTTAAAAGAACGCTAGGGAGAACTGTGTCCCATTTTTGTTTTTAGCAAAAATCAGTGCAGCAAAAGGCGTATTTATTGCTAAGCATTTGCATTCAAGAATTTTCTCTCCACCTAAAAGGACCGCGTGATCACCTTTTTCAAGCGAATACCAGCTGGTGCAGCCTATCCTCGGGGATTCGAGCGCAAAAAACCATGCCGCTGCTCCGCATTTTGCTTGTGAAATCAGACAGTGATAGCGGGACCTGTATTTTTTTTCTGACTTTTTCGTCCTTATGAAAGCATCGTTTTCAGCGAAAACGGCCTCCTTGTCGTTAGAACGAAATATTTTATCGACACAGGCAACTTGGGTTTGGCCTCAGCCTCCCTTTCAGCTACTAAACCGCCTGTAATAAGTTTGAGTGCATTCACTTCTTCCGCGCCCTGAGCTTGTTCGCGCGGGCGACGCACTGCAGTGGGCGATTTGATGGGCTTTTTACTTTGTCTTGAACCCTTGCGAATGTACGCTCGTTCTTTTTTTTGTATGATTTATTGCTTTCCTGCTTTATATTTGGCGACCTTAGAAGTAAACCTCAGCTGATGGTCCTCGCGCTCGTGTTCGGTTCATCTCTTTCCATGTCCTGCCCGCCTGTCCGACTCCTTGAGTGAGTTCCGAGCTATGGGTAGAGGGCGGCTCGGGGTGGGGGGTGGGCTTCGAGCTGTTTAAGCTGTTTATCTGATTGAAATTGGCAAAGAGCAACCCTATGTAAGTGAAGTAAGGAGGGGGAGCCGACCCTGCCTCTCCAAATCGCCCCCCCCCCCCCCCCTCCCTCCCCGTCGGCCCTTCGGTGTTGGAGTTCATGATCTTCAGGCTGATTTCTTGACATGGATGGCGTATGGTACCTTGTCTTTCAAGTAGTTTCGTTTCCGAAACACGCCAAAAGTACAAAACTTAACTTTACCATGTTATGTATAAATATTAAATGCTTGATGATTCCTGATTAGGCTAGCTAGTGATGGCTCGTCGGTGCCTGAAAGTTCGTGCCAAAAGCGCGCCCCATTTCGCAGCATGCCCCTCATTCTGACATCGCGATTTCGGGCTGTCATGCTCGCGGCGGACTGTGTCCAGTGTGATGCTGCGCCGCTAATTCGGCCACTGCCTCTTTTGGGTGCATAAGTTCCACATTGTTAGTCTTAATTAGGCACAGGTCTTCTGGAAGGTGCTTCCAATACTATTAGTTGTGATTCATGTGTAGCGTCGAAATCCAGGGCCACAATATTATTGCGTGCGGCGAGCGTGAGGGATATAAATTGCGGCTTCTTATTCCTGACATCAACGAGGAAAAGTATGATCTCAACTGACGAAACGGGAATAACTAATATTCATCCTTTTAAACGTGGCAGCTGGACGATCTTTTTGTAGACCTTCCTACTTTTTGTGTGGCGTGCGCCCAGCGGCCACATAGAACAGTGCCTTTAACTTTCCCTAAGCATCCCTATAAGGAATACCCAACCCGCTCTGCACCCTACTGCTTACTAACCTAACATACAAGCTGCCTGCACTCCGACTGCTGCACTTCCCGGTCAGCTGGAAGGGGCTGAGTCAGTGAATGTTGCTCATTGAAAGCATCTCTGGTTGCAGTCTTCCTGCTTTCAGCACCGGCAAATGGACGGATTTGTGGTTATTCATGTGAGACAAAAAGAAATAGGCGTATTAAACAGCTTGTATGTACGGAAGCATACCTCTAAGCTAATGTTGAAAAGAACAGGACAGAAACCAGAGAGCTGGTATGCGTATTCTCTCATTACGAGTCAACAATATTGTGTTCAACTGCATGCTTTAGTGATTTTTATTGGAAGGCTTTTGTATTCCTTGTGTTTAGCTAGTATTCGAATCTTTATATACTACACATATATATATATATACACATATATAGATATAGATACAGCTTTTGTTCTGTCGATGTATGCGTATTTGTGACCTTCAACTTAGCGTTGAATTGTCAGTAGGTTTTAGATTTTTTATCTTATATTATCACTTATTTCTTTTTACTCTTTTTCTACCTCGCTCTTCCACCCCATTGGAAGCGGGTATAATGCTGCCGCTTTCAGGGCTGCCCTGTTTTGATCTTATTAAAGACACTACCTCTGTCACGTCGGTGAAAGGTATCAGTACGTGTGAAGAATGTGATGTCAAAGTGTGTCAAAGCTGGAATTCGTGGCCGAAGGTCGCGCACAACAACATTGTTGAGCGTGATGTATGCCGCTGCGATTGCCAGTGAAAGTGCTGTAGCAGGAAAAACGATATACTGTTTGCGCAAATGGAACTGGCTTCGGTAGATGATGGTGAATAAGATGGCAAAAAGTAGAGTGGCATCTAAGTATCATGTCGCGCAGGAGCACGCTTTCAGTGATTGTGAAGGCGAAAAACAAGTTTGCAAGAGCCAAAGATGTATGTGCTTTGCGTGTGGCACTTTACCGCTGTCTGGAAAATTTGAAGATTTGCTTGTGGCGAAGAGAGTTAGACATTGTGAACCATGTCATTTTATTCTACTTGCAAAGTATTAATAAACAATACTCTGTTTATACTGTCTTCTGTTACAGAAAAAAAATAAAGTATAAATGGTTGCAAAGTTTGGTGTCTTGCTTGGCCATGCCAATGCGGTATAAGCTTTGAGAAATATGCGATAAATCTTACGACATCGGTAGTGCTTTTCCAAGTTTTTTTCCCCCCTGTTGTATGGAATGTATAAATGTTTCTGAACATAACTCAAAATATATGGACCTCGCTCGTAGCAATCAGTGTGATCTGTTGCACGATTTTCTTGCAGTCATTTATGAAAACCTAGCCAGGGTGCAAAATGATAACCTGAAATACTGCGCATAGCCACTACCCCAGCACCGAGTGCTGGGAGCAAATAGGCCAGGATCACGGAGCGAATGAAAATAGAAGACAGTTAAAAGCGTGTCGATGTTGACACCAGAAACTAGATTCAATGTGCATTCGTTGATAACGCTGGGACATTGTAAGACCACCATCGCATAGACACCGTTTACTACAAAACTAAGCAACTAGTGCTTGACGTTCCCTCGTCCTCATAACCGAGTGGTCATCTGAAGTATTACTACAGTCACTACCACCATTGTCCTTCTGACGTTGAATGTGGTGGTGAATTGCGCGTCCCTTCGTGAGGTTTGTTCAATGATCTTTCGAATCATCTTTTGGTGATGTCTTCATCTTTTGAGAGGAAGCTGCGAGAGTCTAGGCTTTGTTGCCCTCGCATCAAGTGGCGGAAGAAACCATGATGGGGGTTCGAGTTCCTCCGTGTTCGTGAGTCGTCTATAAGGCAGACATCTGTTCTTGTTCGCACTATTTAACCAGTCGCTGGAACCATTTCAGTGGCTGTGCTCAAGGTCAATACAGCACCTACCCCCTGGATGACCGGTCAAGAACTGGGCAGGAAATGCAATATTTGCGGCAGGAATGAAAGCTGGAAAAAATAATTCATAAATGGGAAGAAGAAAAGCATGAAACCACTACTGCGCAGAGGAGGCATAGAGAAATATTGGGGCAAGAAAAGGAAAAGAAGAGAACAAGACAGAAAGGGAAAGCGCAGACACTAAAGAAGGCGAGCGACACAGTGCCTGCGTCGTTCACTTTCTTTGTCCTGTGTCCGCGCTGTCCCTTTCTGTCATGTCGAACCAAATAAAGCCCACAACAGTGCCCTTGAGGAGAAAACAAGTATGAAAGCAAGACAATCGCCTGGAATAGGAGCTCTGAACACCGTTAACACATTCCTGCGTGTGGCTGTAGCTAAGATCAGAGACTCTGTGGAACCTTTAGTTCAAATTGAGGTGTAAAATTTGACTAAGCACTTTTGCAGTACCCCTCGTCAGAACCGCGTCCGTCAGAATGCAACACGTTCACTGTTCACGCTGCTAATTTCTCCCTGGCCCTCGCACGCAAGCGCAAATTGTTTCATACCTAGAGTGCGAATGTACAACTCTATAGGTCCGCAGCGCAAATTCATCCAGCTGTAATTAATATTCTAGATTCACGCACAGTTGTAATTTTTTTATTATCGTTACCTGCTGCACAACCGTCACTTACCAAAACAAATTTTCTGACTTCCGCTAACCTCCATCACACTGCAGGCTGTATCGAATCCATTACTTTTCAGGTAATAAATTACAACTCCGTTACCAATGTTACAGCGTCAGCAACTTTTGCCCGTGCATAAGAGCAGCGTTCTTCTGAAGAAGCGAACTGGTGGGTACAACGAACATACCTTACAAGGCGTAGTAAATTGTGTGCACTCCTTTTCAGTACAAAGCTGCACCCTTCCCCATCGACTGACGGGATTAAAACCTCTGGAGCTCCATGTTGCAGAGCTGTTAGCGTTTAAGGTGAACAGAGCGACAGAGTGCAGCGAGCAAAGAATGTGGCCTACGACATTACTGCGTCAGAACGATCTTGTTCAAAGAAACAGCAGCAGCTGCTGCTGCAGCGGAGGCGGCGTTGGCGGCGGCTCTATACTGCCGCTGTTACCGCCTCCTCCGCCGTGCTCGTAACTCCAGTGCTGTCGGCGGGTGCATCCCCCATCAAAAGTATACAGCCCAGGGGGTTTGCTTGTGAGGCCTGTAGCATGCCTTGTTATGTATCCTCAGAGACTGTAATCTCTTGAAAGAGGAATGGCTTTCAGCCCTCAATTCCCCGAAGGTTTCTACTGCATGCTTGATGTGCTAGGGAGCCACGCTAAACAGCTTCGAAGCAAAAAAACCCCTTGGGTTGCATACTTTTGACGGGCGCTGTACATGACCATTGTAACCACGAGTATCGTGACGCATAAGAGCAGCACCAAGCTGTACTCTGGGCACGATAAGCATCGAACTGGCCCACCAAGCAAGTGTATACAGGCGGTCGACGTGGCGACGCCCAGTGCCATTATGAACACCGTCTGAAACGGCATGCGCGTCACAGCCAGGCTGAAGAAGGAGAAGAGGATCTGGCCGTCACTGGGTCAAAGCCCAAGTGGCTTGTCGGGAACCTGATGGTTCCGAGCACCTAGAACAGGAAGACGAAAGACAGCATGTGTTTATTCGGCTCCCATGTAAGTGCACGCCAATAGCGTTCTGGCTAGCTCTGTATGCCCAATGTCCGTAGTATAGACGTGCAAACGCAGCAGTTACAGACATACGCCTCGGAAGCTGCGCTACTTTGGTCCACTGCCGTAGCCGCTGTTAGTGGGAATCACATCTCGATAGAAGGAGCAAAGAAGATCGCTCAGAAGTCACCTTCTGAGCACTGTTTTATTCACCAAAAATCAGGACTTTCAGTTCAGGACCCACGAGGTCCTACTGAAGGGCGAGATGCAAGAAAGCGACGATTTTTGTGCATGCACATGCAATTTTTCTGTGTTCCTTATTTTAGTGCCAAGCGTTTAATGTGGAGTGTTATGTTTCATTTTTTTTTCATTGCAGGGAACTGGAGGAGTTTGCGTTAGGCAGTGATGCAGATGTTTATGATTTCTGTGTAGCCCGTGACAAAGATCGATAACCGTGAACAGGCGGGCTCTAGTGATAGCGAAAATGTTTACGACGCTGAAATGTGGTGAGCACAGTGCGGACTTCAAAGTAGAGGAAACCAAGACTCGGAATGTGAAGGGTGTCGAGCTGCAGTATGTCTATAGGCAGTTAGATATGGCGAGAAACCTGAGATAAGTACAGAGCCAGCAGATGAAGCTTGCTGAGTGCACCAGACGACCACGAACTGAATTGTATAGGGCGGAATAAGACCAAAAGGCTGCCATAGAGGAGAAGTTCCGGAAAGAAAACTTTCCATGGTGGCCATTTTGTAAAAAAAAAATTGCGAACACACGGTAGGTGACAAACGTGGCTAGGCTAAATCGTCCACCGGCGTGGTAAAAGAGAAAGAAGGGCAAGCAGAGCCTGTAGTAAGAGGACACCACAGGGCTCAGTGCTCTCACCATTTCTCTTCAGTGTAGCCATGATCAAACTCCCCAAGAAGCTTGCAGCCATACGAGACCGTAATCGCAGCCTGTATGCAGACGACACCACGCTGTGGATAGCTAAAGGCAGTGATGCCCAGATAGAGGAGACCCTGCAAAGGGCCATTCAAATAGTTGAGGAATGGTAGAGCCCCGGGGACTAAAATCGGCTGGCCGCAAAAGTCACAGCTCCTCCTCTGCCGCGCCTAGCGCAGAAAAGACCCCCCACCCCGGACATCTGCCTCGGGGCGGGTGTACTCGCCATCCCATAAGTTGACAAAATCAGAGTTCTATACGCCTGTTTATACAAGCGAACAGATCTAATCCGGAGACGATCAAGAGACTAGAGGGTGCCGCCGTCCAAACCATGAGACTCATCCGCAGAATAGCCAATAGGCGTTCTGGCATGAGGGCAGGAAGTCTGATTAGGCTAGTTCAGGGCTTTGTCACCAGTGAGATAGCTTACATTGCCCCGTATCTAAACTTTGCATGCCACGAGAAGCAAAAGATAGAGGCCATCATACGCAGATGCACCAAACAGGCGCTAGGACTCCCCTTCCGAGCCAGTGCAGACTCTTCAATCTAAGAGTAAATAACATCCTAGGGGAAATATTAGGAGTCAGGATCTCGCAATACGAGAGACTGGCAAGCAGCCCCACTGGCAGGAATATCTTAGATAGGCTGGCCATCTCGTACGAAGGCCAGCGGGGATGAAAAGTCGACATGACGCGAGAAGTGTGGAAAAAACTAATGATCCCACCATGCACATGCACCCCGTGCGTGAATCATAAAGACTGCAGGGAAAAGAAAGCCGAGGCCCTAGAGAAGCGCCTCCGAAATTCGAAGGACGTGGTCTACGTAGACACAGTCGACGGAAGCAACGGCAGGGTGACTTTTGCCGCAGTCAACGCAGAAGCTAAATTAATTGCTAGTGCCACTGTCCGCACGAACAACTCAGAGACAGCAGAAGAAACTACTTTAGTGTTAGCCATAGCAAGCACAACTGCAGGACCATAGTTAGCGACTCAATGTCGGCAGTGATGAGCTTTGCCAGAGAGAGAATCTTTCCCGCAGCGAGACAAATCGTGCAGACAATGAGAGAAAGCAGACATATTCAGGTTCTCTGGACCCCCACACATGCCGCCATAGCCGGAAACGAAGCAGCCCACGAACTAGCTCGAGGATTCACATTCAGAGCTGGTGGGCTGGTTGAAGGGTACACGGAGCGCGACTGCCTGTGGTCATACAGAGATATCCTCCAACACTACAGACTGGAGCGAGCCAGGCACCCGCCGGCCGCCAGATCACTCAGTAAAAGTCAGGCCGTCAGCTGGCGTCGCCTACAAACTCCCCAGTCCGGCTATGTGGAGCGTCATATAGCCGGAACAATTTTCAGAACAATGTAAAAGATGCAAAGCTAGGGCCACGCTCGACCACATAATATGGGAATACCTTCGGACTCCCCCTGGAGCACTATTAATAAAGTCTAAGGAGCAGTGGGAGACCTATATACTAAGCTCTGACCCGGAGACTCAAGCAAAGATAATCCAAGCGGCCGAAGACGCCGCCAGCGCCTACGGGATCCTGGCTGCCGTATAGAGCAGAAGTGTTAGCCCCGCGTGTGGAAATAAAGTTACTGATGATGATGATAGTAAGAGGAAGCAGAAAACTATCATGTGAAGGAGAAAGAGGAAAAGAAAGTGAGGATAAAACAGAGATGTGGATGGAGTAATAGCGGCTAGTGGTCTCGAACATGCACATGTGTGAAGAAGGGATAACAGAAATGGTTGGAGGGATACATGAGCAAAGGTGAGAAAACTACCAGCTGAGACAATGCATGAAGTGATGGAAGAAGCATCAGCTACGCGCGAATAAGAAAAGGTGACGCCATACCACACCTCACAATATTTTCGCAGCGCTATGAAGGTTGCGACGATATGAACCAATCAGAATGGCGCGTGCTGCAAAACAATTCACACGCTACGAAACGAGGAGACTCGGCCCACTCGACGGACGCCATGTTTATGAATGGCTGCGCATTATTACGCAGCAGGCCTGCAGTGAAGTGGTCCTAACTTAACCAGTGAATGAAACACTCACTGTGGTTTCAAAACATTATCCTGAACTACCTTTTCAATTACTGAAATATTTGTTTGACAAACGGTCACAACACTGCTCAGATATTTGACGAACTATCTGTTATTTTCCTTGGCCCTGATTGGATGACAGCGCTCTAACTCACAGTGTTGTAAACGACCTGTGAGACGAAGTAAAAATTTCGCCTTCATTGAAATTCGACCGCCGCAGCCGGGATAGAACCCGCGTCTTTGGGGGTCACCAGCCGAGCGTCATAACCACTCAGCTGCTGCGGCGGTTGCTACTTGAGAAGCGAAGCGACCCGGGTAGCACCGTGCATTCGAATAATGCTATAAAAATGTTATGTAAGTTTCAGTAACGTTATGTGCTGCATCGGAACGTTACTAATAAATAAGATATGAGGGGTCTGGAGCATGAAATACGTTTCGAGGTAGTGGATGTAAACAAGGGACTGTCAGCATCACGACGCAGCAACAGATTTCAGCGAAACGGCAGCCATAGCCATGGGATGGGAGAAACCATAATATGGCGAATGGCAGGTGTAGGTAGTGTAGCTTGGGAGCAGGGTACCAGAACTCTCAGAAAGGACAGCAGCTTTTGGTGGACAGCTTTCGGCTCCGACTGTACCCAGTGGTGACGTTCACGTTCAGCATACAAAAGGCCCAGTGCGCCCAAGGCTGAGCAAGTCCAGCAATTTCGGACAAAAATTTTGAAAACTGCAAAATTGTAAGATACCTTTACGGTAATATCGCAGCTTATACTTCCCTGATTTGTGTCATAATTGGTTATAGTTAGGGTGTACAGCAGGCGTGGACAGGACTTGCTTGCAAGTTCCTGTCCCGTCCCCTCGTTGGGCTCTATGGCGGGTGACTGGCACCGTAGCCGAAAAACAAACTCTCTATGGCTCCCCGTTTTTCATCAAATGACTGCCCTCTCAAAAGTGGGCGGACTGATGTAACTCAACAGTTCCTCCAGAAAAACAAGCAGTTTCCTAAACTTTCATGGGATACATAGTGAACAGAAAAATCCGATAGAATAATCTCCCCATTCATTGTCGAAAAGTGCCCGACGGGTGCCTTGGGCTTAGGCTACAAGGTCACAAAAATGGCCAGTGGAGACCTCTAGCCCGAACTCCGAGGTAACGTTCAACACTCAAAACTTTCTAACATTGCGTCCATGGAGGGCATACCTGTTTCCATTACTGCCCACCGATCCCTCAACACAGTCCATGGTGTAATTTCAGGAAATGACTTCCTCCTCCTCACTGAACAAGAAATCAAAAAGGGCTTGCTGAACAAAACGTTGATGTTCACAGGATCAAAATAAGAAAAGAGGGCAAAGAAATCTCGACAAAACATTTAGTTCTGACCATTTGCGCATAGTACTCTCCCAGACTTAATTGAAGTAGGTTATCTGAAAATTAATGTGACCTAACCCTCGACGATGCTTTAACTGCCAGAGGTTCGGCCATGGCTCTCAGAGCTGTGGCGGCCAGGAAACATGCAAAATGCGCCTCTAAAGATCATTCATTCGAAAACTATGAAGCTCCAATGCACTGTGCAAACTGCGAAGGGGAACACCCTGCATATTCAAGGTCTTGTCCAACGTGAAAAATAGAAAAAGAAATCATAACTGTGAAGTTCAAAGAAGGCGTATAATTCAAAGAGGCACCAAGACAAATAGTGTGTACAAAGAACACTCTCTTACTTACAGCGAAAACGAACTGCATCGATGTGGTACATGGGAGCGGTGCACTACACTGGGCTCTGGCCACTGCCCGGGCAAAGACTGCGGCAGGGCCACCCATGCCCCAGGCAGCTGGGCAGCAAAGGCGGCCCTGCCATCTCCCGAAAAGGTCTCTGTCCCTTGAGGCGATGGACAACCAGGCCTCTCCTACTCGTCGCCGGAGGCCTGAATTCCGTACACCCAAAGCCTCCTTGCGGGCCTCCAGCGCCTCGAGCGAGGTGATGAATGCAAGTCCCAGCAGACCTGCGCTGCAGGGGCGGCACAGCTCTCTGGAGCGTGCAAAGAAGGATAAAGCCCGGAGAACGGACCCAGCAGATAACTTTTTCATTGGAATCCTAAAAAAAAACTTAAATATGGCTTTTCTAGTTGAATGGAACTGTAGAGGACTTTTCAAAAACTTTACCGACATAACAGATATATTAGTATCAATGTCACTTGTAGCTAGTGTCTCCAAGAAAACAATCTAGGTGCAGAGCACAAGAAAATCCTGAAGAAATACAACATCTTTCGTCGAGACCGAAAACAAGCTGGTAGGCTTTCAGGCAGCTTCGCAATCATTACACAGAGCGACGTCCCAGCACAGGAAATGCAACTAAAAATTTAATTTGAAGCCGTTGCGGTCAGAGTCATCAACCACAAAATAATAACGGTATGCTATGTATGTACATTCCACCAAACCTCACAGTACCCATCCAAGAACTAGATGACCTTTTTGAAAAACTACCAGAACCATATCTTGTTGTATAGGACTTTAATGCTCACTCTTCTGTTTGGGGAAGCGAACTGACCGACAGCAGAGGACAAAAATTGAAGGTTTTATACTTTCCAACAATACATGCTTATTTAACACAGGAAAGGCCACTTGCTTTAGCCCAAGCTCAGACAAAATGAGCTGTCTTGATTTAGCTTTCACACCACGTTCAGTTTTTAATGATTTGAGATATTTTAGACAACTGCCAAGGAAGTGATCATCTGCCTGCATGCAGTCATGAAATCATCATCGTCAGCACCTATCATCGTAGACCACATCACTGGAAGTTCCATCGAGCTGACTGGTCGCTTTTTGCAACCCATGCCACATTAGACAAAGGGTTCTATGAGGAGCGCAGCACCGTTGAAATAAATGAAAGATTCACAACTTGCATAACCCCTGCTGCAAGAATAACTACCCCTCAAACTTCAGGGCTTGTACAAAAAACAACAACAAAAAAACAGGTTTGGTGGACACAAAAATGCACAGCCACAAAAAAGAAACAAAACAAAGCATGGAGTGTATTCCTAGGTATCCCACGGCAGAGAACCTACTCATTAAAAAAAAAAAAAACTAGAGCCATAACGAGCTACGTCCGTCGAAACGCCGAGGAAAGCTCCTGACAGAAATATATTTCTTCGATCAACAGTTTGGTCTCTTCGAAGAATTTATGGGAGCAGGTTCGTAAATTTAATTGTGACAACTCACCATTCACATTTCCTCTGTTGTCAGTGCCAGATACTAAGACAACTTTAGGAGAACAAGCCAATATATTAGGTCAACATTTCGCTGCTGTTTCCAGTTCCACCAACTACACAGACACATTCCAGAAATCCAAAACCCTAGCAGTAAAGCAAACTTCCCACAAGTGCAGCAGGCATGAACAAAGAATATAACAGGCAATTTAACAATACAAGAACTAAATACAGTACTATATCTCGACAGACAGCAGCAGACCAAGATAACATACACTATAATTGGCTTGCGCATCGCTCCGAGGCCGCCGTTGATGCACTGTTAGAATTCTACAACAAAATCTGGCTATCAGGGAAGACACCTGAAGCATGGAAAAAAGCTATCACAGTACCTTTCTTAAAACATGGAAAATCATCACCAAATCTCAGTAGTTATAGACCTATTGCCCTTACCAGCTGCGTAGCAAAATCATTTGAAACAGTGTTGAACATTCGACTAACATTTGTTCTTGAATCTCGCCAGCTTCTAGACGTACATAAACGTGGTTTCAAAAAAGCATGCTCCACCACAGACAATCTTGTCCGTCTTGAAAGCACAGCTCGGGAGGCATTCATACACAAACAACATTTTCTTGCGACCTTCTTTGACATGGAGAAGGCGTACGCATCAACTGGAGGTTCGGCATACTCCGTATACCTAGCAGACCTAGGCATCTGCGGCAGGATGTTGAACTGTTTGAGTGACTTTCTAACAGGCCGTTCATTCCAAGTTCGTCTTGGTACAACCCTTTCAGTAACTTTCATCCATGAGAATGGTGTGCCTCAGAGGTGCATTCCAAGTACTACGCTTTTCATAGTAAAAATTAACTCCATAGCAAAAGTGATCCCCACGTCGAATATGTATTCAGTTTATGTAGCTGACTTACAAATTGCATGTATGTCCTCCAGAGTATCAATATGCTAGGGTCAGATACAGATGATTGTAAATAAACTGGCTAATAGGGCAGATAGATACTTATTTGAGTTTTCTCCATAAAAATCAGTAATTGTGCTGTTCTAGCTCAAACAAGGCTTACAGAGTGACCCCACACTATACTTGAATGAAGCTGTGTTACCAGTAAAACAGGAAAACAAGTTCTTGGGCATAACATTTGACAAAATGCTCACATTCCTACCTTACGTAAAAAACTTAAAGCATCTCGAACCCTTAACGTACTCAAGGTACTTTCCCGAAAACGCTGGGGTTCCTATAGAACTTGCGTTTTGCAGATTTATTGCTTCCTATTGCGCTCCTGTTTAGATTACGGGTGCATAGTCTATGGTTCAGCCAGACTGTTATATTTGAAACGACTAGACCTAGTTCACAACTTAGGTCGTCTTTCAATTGGTGCGTGCAGAACATCTCCGATAAATAGTCTTTATGTAGAAACAAATGAACAATCCCTAGCAGACAGAACAATGCTCACAAGCGCATACATACTGAAAATAAGGTCTCTGCCGAAACATATTTGTTATCCGATAGTTACAAAGTGCACTTCCACAACACTGTTCAGCAATAAACTGCAATCAGACCTCCCCTTCTCCTTCATTACTTCAGCCACACAAAGATGGCAGCCGCGATGCCGGGATGGGGGTGGAGGGAGGGAGATTTGAAATAAGACTTCTACATCACGTAAGTAGAGAGTTTTTGTGGCTGGAGGATTGCTACTATAGTACGCTGCCACACCTGGGTGCGTAACTCGCACGAACAGGATGTGGCACGCGATTTTCCTGAAATTGGCCCCGTTAGTAAATTGTCGACGTTGTTACGTAATAACACCGCCGATGTCACTTTCGGACTGTCTCGGACATGAGCGAAAAAGCTCTCCGCTCAATTTTTCTTATATTTGCGTATGCTCATCTCGCCGAGGAAGACGAGCGTGTTAAAGTGTATTTCTGCTCTGCATCTTATCCGAGTCGATTTAACCGTCGGAGGGTGTTTGAATCAGAGAAAGAAGCCTGAAACAGTGAAAATACCTCCGAACTGCCTGTTAACAAGGAAAATATGCATGTAACGAATGCTGCCGCGTTTTTAGTGATCTTCTCTGTAATTACGCGCACTCAACATATGCCACACAGTGCACATTTTTTTTCAGCATACTTTGCGCTCTTTATATGTGACCTGTAATTTCCATGTTGTTTACGTCTCCTCTTCGCCAAATCGCGGCTGTCATGCTTTCGGTCTTGTGCTTTCTATGGAACATTGCCACCTATAGTACTGCGAGATGGTGCATAGCTGACCTTTAAGACGACGATCTAGCGCTCATGCTATCGCGAATTCGCCGCTAATACCGCTCCCTTCTGCCTGGCTGCAGGTCTTCAGGCACGCCTCCCTCACAAGTGTATACAGTCGTGAGCAATATGAGCAGGAACAATGGCTGGGCATTCATTTATTTATTGCTGCATAATTATGTGTGACAGCGAGATTTTTTAACTTATTGTCCTCTTCGCATATGATATGCAGAAATCATTCTCAAATCTAATGAAGAAATTACCTGAAAATTCCTAGTTTTGTGCCGAACGCTTGTTTACTCTCATATATTACTCACGTCTGTATGTGACATTGTGCATGGTAAAGCGTCAGGTTTGAGACGCTGTCAAGGATATGCAACAGAGCAAGATTTGTGTCATAGTCACTGTAGAATAAATTGCCGCGATAAAAACTCAGACCTAGAAGGTTTGTCGCGAAGGCTGCGCCACGTGTATCCATTCTTCATAGCATAGCATCTTTTGGGAAGGCATGCCATGGCGTGTCCCTTCCCCGGCAGCACTGCTGTTATAACCTTTAGCTGAATAATACCTTGGCACTCCCACCCTTTGCGGGTCCGGCAGCCGTGTGAAACAAATTCGAGCTCAAAAGACTCCAGACACAAGCGATGGTATACTCCCAACACGTCCCCTACGTCACACATAGCGCCCACGCACCTGCAGCAGGCGCACGCCGTGCTGGTCAAGCGGGGACTGATGCAGGGAGACATATGACGTTGTCGCGTCCGAGGAGCAATGGTATGGGGCGTCGCCGTCAAGTGTACCATTTCAACAAAAAATAAGAAAGTGCTTTCCGCTAGCTTCAGCAAAAAAAACAACAACAACAAAAAACGATGTGGTTTTACTTGACTTAACGGAGTATAGACACCCAACTTTTGGGAGCGTGTTTTCTTGTTTGTAATGTCGCGTGAGGCATTATTATTCATAGATTACCACCTGGTATATGCCTACGAGGCTAAATAATTTATAATTGCATTTCTTTCTCACGCTGTTTCGGTTCTAACAGCCGATTGAGGACTGTGACGACAAAGTGTGCTTACAGGTCACGTGAGACATGAAAAACTGCAATCGCTGCTTCTAAATTCGTTGTCATTCCGGCTCTTGAGGAAGGCTGGCTTCAGTGCTGCAGTAAAATAAAATGATGAAGCAGCAATTATACTGATGTTTTTCCATGCCTCACGTGACACAAAAGCACTCTTAGAGGTCACAGCCATCGTTTGGCTGTTGAAACCGAAACAGCATGAGAGAAAAAAATCTATTATAATTTATTTAGCAGTCGTAGGCGAATATCACATGGTGATTCATGCGTAGTAGTGTCTTCTGCATCACTGTAGAGAAGAAAAGATGCCACCAAAATTAGGTGTCTATACTTTCATTCCAGCACAAAACTAGACCGCCTAAAATTTAATGCGGTATCCCTAGCAAGCATTACAGAGGGTTCAGAAGTGAGAAAAGAAAGGAGAGGCTACAAAGGCAAGAGGCCCGAGCATCATGGTATAGCTGAATTCCGACCAATTTTAGTGGCTGCAGTCATCACTATCATGCAGCCAATATGAATTTCCTGTATGTTTCACTCTAAGGAAAGGGGCTTTTCCTGAGGCTACCCAAATGCCGAGACCACAAAGCGAGATGGTGGTACAGCTGACCCTTGCACAGCCGCAGCGTTTTCGACACAAGCCGCTTGTTCAGAAGTGTCGTAACGCATGCAGGATGTAGTTTTTTTTTTGCCCATTTTATCTTCTCATTGCGCCTTTGTACACGCCATTCCGCTTCTATCAACTAGTCTATCACTGTCCGCTATGTGATAGTGCTGGTGAGTCACCCAGCAGACAGTAGTTCGCTTTATGCGATGGATAGATGAGCGTGCTTACGTTACCTGGCTGCATAGGAATGAACAAAACTTCATAAAGAAACACTGCACCTGAGCGAACGCATCTCATCGTGCATCCAATCAGATGCAAAAGGAAGTTGTGAATTTGCCTCCCTAGTTTTTATTTCGCATTCTGCTACTTCTTAGGAGGGTACACAATTTAATGGTTGTTTTGCGCTCATTTAATCAGTTTCACTTTCTTATTGGTCAATTAGGTAGTAACGACTTCGCCTTTGGATGAAAACTGCCATTGCAGTTCCATTCGTGTTGAGTGGGCTTAAGCGTTGCACGTGCCCCTGTTGCAATGGCTACGAAAATGAGAAATCCTGAGAAACGAGAAACAAAGGCAGGTTTCAAGAGACAATCCAGAGGCACTTTAATTTACGCCAGAAAAAAAATACACAAAAAAGACGACATCACCCACAAGAAGTTACATCCCAGTGTTGGATGGTGGTTCGGAGTCGCTCTTGACGGAACCACAGGTCAGGAACGACACTTGCTCCGAACTGCACCGCCACCACCAGGACAGGACTGCCAACGAGTTAAAAGATTTGGATGATGGGAGGAAGGTTACTGGAGGGTTTATTTACATTATTTACATGGCTACAGGTTACAAGTGAACTTCTCTCTGAAGAGAGGATCTTAAAAGGAGGCTTAAGGAGCCTTAAAAGGGAGCATGATCCCTAAACAAAGCACACAATAAGAGCACGATAGAGGAGCACTCGGAAGGGAACATTAAAAGGGTGCACGATTTTCACTGCACTCGCTGTCAAGTTTTATACAGTTCTTGGTCCCCAGATTCCCCCAAGTTGAGGACGTCTCCACCAGGGTGGGAGTGGCTTAAAACTTGAATTATCACCCACAAACACGCACCACCGCATACATGGACACACCCTCGTCGCACGTCGAGCCAGGGAGAGAGGAGGATGCCCTGCTGTCCACGTCGACGGCGGAGGGGGATGATCTCGTAGCCAGCCTAAAGATTCCACGCACCGCGGATACCTGTTCTTTAGATGTCAGTCGACGCCCCAGACAAGAACGCACAGTCGGGTCCAGTAGCCGAAAGGGTCGCTTCGTTCCTGGCGACGCCTGTGAAGGCTGGCGGACGATGACCGCTAATCCGCCACTGTTTTCCCATGCAGACCGTTTTCTACCGGAAATGAGGCCGCATTAGTTCCCTCAGCTTAGTCACGGGCATTTGGGAAATATAGTTGCCGCTGGCTCATTGCGGCGGCCTCTCTGCTTCGCCCGGAGTCCGCCTGAGCGACGCTTTTCGGGGTACTCGGGTATGGAACGTGGGAGCGATTTTTATCGCGTGGCTCGGGACCATCAAGAAGAAGCTTAGTGATGGCTTCCAGCAGGTGAACCTTGCCGACGACGCTGCCAACCCAGACGGGCGGGCCCCCGAATGTAACAACAGTCAATAACACGGTGTAATACGTTCAGATATTATATACCGCTGTATTTAAAAATGAGAGCTCATAACTGACAGTCCCTGTTAACAATATTTGTTACCATCATCATCGTATCCAGCTCAATTAAGCCACTGACGGACGATGGAGTAATTTCAGTGGAAAGTGGTTTTGGTGGCGACGAAGTAAGTGCAACACTCCATGAGAAAACTGAAGAATAAGCCCGAGACGCAATAGAAAGGTAATGTGGGCCCATACTGCGTAGACGCAGAGCTGGCAGTTTCTGCACGTGGAGCTTCTGACACTTTGTACACTGACTGAGCAGTCGGTACGATGACGGCTCGGACAGATTACTTTGCCTCCCAGCGCACCGGCTGGCGCATATTGACACACGCCTCACCTCTATACTCTGTTGGGGAGCAAAACTTCACAAGTTTCGCCTGGCAGAACTCTAAGCACCTACCGTTATAGCGTTTTGCGGGCATGCACAGCTGAATGCTTTGCGAGCTCGGAGAGCCTAATGAGGTCCACCCGGGTTACACGCACAACGCTCGGATATATGCTGCGATTGTAGTGGAACTGAACGCCGGGCTACCGCAGGGAGAAGGCCCATACACCAGCAAACAAGTGAGACATAAAATAGAAAACCTCAACAAGAAATACCGGTAAGTGCGACCTTTACCGAACGATGCTCGTGCCATCGGGTTCTTGGCGCTGTTTTCATAGCGCAGCTGAACTGCTTACATCAGCCTCGCATGTGCGACAGTATCATGTGATGTCGTTGGAGCAGCGTGTCGATTCTCTTCGCCGTCGTCGCACAGTTCTGGAGTGTCGCAGACCATCTTGAGAATGCATTGTTAAGGTGGTAAGGACTCAAGAGTAAATGAACCCAGGCAGGAGCAGCATACGCAGAACTTAGAATCTTCGCTCATGCACGCGTGCATGGCGCTGCATGCAAACTTAGTCTTCCTCGTTACACATGAGTTCGTCGTTTTTGTTTGCAAATTGCGAGCTGCAGCGCAGACAGCATTGCTGTACGCGTCGCTATTTCTGGCCACCTGCTAGAGCAACAATGTAGTTAATTGAATTTCTAGATTTATTTCATATTTTTTTACCAGGCTGTGTGTACTAGCAGCATGTGTCAAGTAGTATACACAGTGCAGCCTGGGAAAGATATATGAAAGAAATAAATCTAGAAATTCACTGATATTACTAGAATGACAGTAGGTGAACCATAATGCACAGTCATGGCTTCAATTGCAAAGCTGCAACTAGCAGGATTTAGTTTAGCCACATTGCAAATGTAAATTGCATTAGATAATTTCACCAGTACCTGTGCATATGCATTAGACACTTAGAGAAATGCTGTGATAAAACCTTCAAATGCTTTTTTTAGCAACACATTTAATAGCTCACATCATTTTTACTTTTCCAAACAGCTGAGACGGACAGGCACTTCAACTGGGTTGCCTGGTGTCCCAAGGATCTTCTACGGGCAGCTCCACAGTTTCCTCGGCTGCCTACCCATCAACGATGATGGGCGAGTCGAGGAAAGTTTAGAGGTAATTTGTGATTTATAACATTGCATGTTATCGGTCGTTCAGATCACTTCAGAATTCTATTGCTGCTCATTTCTCAGTGCAGAACATACTCATTATAAAATGCTGGCCAGCAACAGATAATGAAGAACAGACTCAACCAGTTGTGTAAACCACTCCCACAAACATGGGCACTGGCCTCCACGTCTACATTTTTGCCTTGTGCTGTTGTTCTTTGTCATGAAGTGCAAACCAACTAGCCAAGCAACTCCCACTGCTCGTCCATAAATCCTTGTTTTTTACTAGCAACTGTATATATTGGTAGCCAGCTGGTTGTCTCTCCATTTACGAAACGTATTTACGCGCATAATTTGCGCACTCTTATCTTATCACCCGGGTTTACACAAAAAAATTTTTTTACTCGCATATTTTACGCACTGCGCTGCGCTAGACCATCATCATGTATGCGGGCTCTACCCAGTAGCATTCGGCTATTCCGCGTTTGTTCGGAAGGCTTTTTGAATCTCTTGTGCACTGGGCGTTCATGGTGGTGTCAGGGGCCACTGTTACAATCGCGGTGGCACCAGCGGCATCGCCACTCGGAACGGCCAGCAGCACTTCCAGGGAGGATCAGCAGCTGGTAGAAGAGCCAACACCGCTGTTTGGCTGATGCATGTGACTCGACTGCCGGCTATGCTTTTATTGGTGGCTCTGACAGCTTGTGTTTGGTTGTTCGGTCGTGTCTTGCGATGGGATATCACAACTATACGGCAAGTTTCAAACTGCTTGTCAGCGCCTTATCACGGCGCGGAGCTGCGAAGCCAGCGAGAATAACCGCATGCGCATGGACGACAATCGTGTCGGCAAACTTGTGCACACGTGGCTATTCTCGCTGGCTTCTCAGCTCCGCGCCGTGATAAGGCGCCGACAAGCAGTTTGGTCGACACTCGTGCGGTATTGTGAAAGAATTGTGTGGTGTGATAATTGATTTATTGATTTGCGGTTGCTTTCCCAGACGAAGTTGCGAAAGCAAACTTACAGAATCCGGAACTACCGAACAACTGGCTGGGCCGTAAGCGACGACGCTGTTTTAGCGTCTTATTCAGCTTCATGCATGCACCTTCATGCCATCCTGCAAAAGGGGGGGAGTGCACAGACTTTCATTTAGAGTGAACTTTTTTTCGGGGGCCGGCCAGCGTAGGGTGCGGGTCCGGGTGATGACGTATAAGCAGCAACATACACTATACCAATATTGCGCGTTATGACCTTTGTGGAAATTTTTAAGTCGCACTCGCGAAATCCCCACGTAATTTGCGCACCCTCTTCCTAGAGCCCTAATTTCTGAATAAAAAGTGCACAAATTATGCTTGTAAATACGGTAATTTTACTATGCCGAGTAAAGACCACTTTATTGTACAGGAAGTTCAATGCGCATTGCTAGTTTAGGTTAAGTCGTTTTTCTTCAGGTGGGAATAATATGTCAAAAGGCACACACTGCGGATAGATACGACTTAAGTCTCTAGTAAGATGAAATTATGGTACGCACCAGTATTTCGGTGCCTTGATTTGCGTGATATATTAATATTACGAGTGCTGTATGACAATTCATCTTTCACACCAGTGCACATGCAGCTTCACCTTCATCTTTCTCTCTTGTAGATACCCATCGTCATCCATTGATTCCATTAGCAACTGTGCTTGAATACTGTGGAGTAATACAGCAACTTGTGGATCATAAGCTGTTATTTTGAACTGTCGTTTCTCTACAGGGACACTGAAGGGAAGTAGCAAAGTACAGTCACCAACCGATTTTTCGGACTCGAAGGGACCCGGAAAATGATCCGAATAATCGAACAGTCCGAAAAATCCGCGAAGTACAAAAAACCACTTTATTGAGATGAAATCGGCTTAAAAATGTCATTGATTTTACCTCACGACAAATTTTTCTTGCTGGCGACGATTTGCACCTGTATTTGCGCCAAAGTTGTGCTTTCACTGTACACACTAGACAGCAAGGTCACCGCATTTAGTTGGAATACTTCCCACACTTCTTTGACGGACCCGGCGGGGCCATGTTGTCCACAACCCGAGCGCGCACCACACCGCTCGTCAAACACACGCAAAGATAAGGCACTTTTTGTTCAAAGCGGTGGAACCGCCGGACGCAATCACAAAATGGCGAATGAATGTAACTTCGTGAAGACTGAGCGCAACTCGGTCGATGCGTTCAGAGGAAACCAAGTGACGAAACGACGAATGGCAAACGTATGAGACCCGCCGCGGTGGCTCAGTGGTTAGGGCGCTCAGCTGATCCGGAGTACCCGGGTTGGATCCCAACCGCGGTGGCCGCGTTTCGATGGAGGCGAAACGCTAAGGCGCCCGTGTGCTGTGCGATGTTAAAGATCCCCAGGTGGTCGAAATTATTCCGGAGCCCTCCATTACGGCACCTCTTCCTTCCTTCCCTCAGACCCACCTTTATTCCTTCCGGCCGAGATGCGAGATAGCTCTTATACAATTTCCTTTCCACAACAACCAATTTTCAACGTATGAGACAAGCAATAACTGCCCGCGACAACGTCGGCGACAAAAACAAGTTGACGGCGATGACAACCCAGCTGCCACCTCGAAGTGTCAGAGATCGCAAAGACCTCTACTGGCAACAATGAGGTACCGAAAGTATGTCAAGCCAATCCAACTCCAGCGTAAATCCACCTCAATCCAAGATGGCACCTTTTGCGCCGGCAAAAAGCCGATAAGATGGCCGATTTTGGCCCGCAGGCAACTGAAATTAGTCCAAAAAATTGAACTTTCGGACTTTTGATGTCCGAAATATCCATCGCGGATATGTATGTGCTTCTATGGGGTGACTGACGGCGCCTCATCGAGGTCCGAAATATCCTACAAGTCCAAATTATTGGAGTCCGAATTACCCGTCGGCTACTGTAGATAATAAATTTCTATGTGATATCTGCAATGTCGAAGTAATTCCATAAAACACAGTGGTGGGCTAGTTGGTGATTCATACTTGGGAACGAATGACAGCAGAAAAAAAGGACAACCACAGAAGAGAAGCGTTCTTTGCATTGTGTCCTCTTCTGTGGTTGTCCTTTTTTGCATTGTCTTCGTTCGAAGTATATAAGTAATATCTGTATTGTATGGCGTATTTGTCTACAAGCTCTTTGTGTATGCTTTCTGTATTTATTTCCACTTCACATAAAATACACTCAATTGCAGGTTCAGTGCTGCCTATTGCTTCTATCTGTATCATCCCATTATTCGTGCTGTTTTTAAGCCTTGAATAATGAACTAACCGACCCAGCAATCCTTTCTTTGGAATCATGTTGACGTTGACGAGGGCTTACTGTAAATTGGACAGACTCGGGGGGCGGGGGGGGTTATGTAGAGTAAGCTACTCCCACAACCATGGGCATTAATGGCAATGGGAAGCGGAAATGGCACTTAGGTCTTCAAACTGGAGCGCCGCGTCGTGCCAAAGTTCGCACCTCACCTCCCATGTACTTTTGTTCAACTCAACCTCAGCAGCTGGGTTTACCCTTGGTCAACCATGCCCCACATGCTTGCACATATTTAATATATTGCTTGTTATTGACTTTGATCAGCTGGGTATACTGTCTTGTTCAGCTGTTCATTCATTTATTTATTTGTACATACTGTGAGCCATAACTTTGGCCCTAAAACCATTAGCCGCAACAGCCACAAGTCATTTAAAAGACAAAAAATCCAACATTCATCACAACACCAACACTAGAAGCCGTACAAATATCCTACAACTCCTTCACAAAATACTTCGATTCACATAAACCTAAAGGAAGGCAATTGCACTCCGCAACAGTATTCAGGAAAAAACTGAACTGAACCCATTGGTTCATGTGAAAGTTGGGGCTAGGAAATGCTCATGTACACGTCGGGATCTTCATACCTCTATTTAGTTATGTTCAGGAAAACAAAAATTTGAACCGCTGCCTTCTTTCCAGTTTGTGTTTTTGTAATATATTGTGGAAGCAGATGATTGCATTACATTAGGACACATTTAACCTCTTTTCTGAGATGATAACATGCTGTCTTGTATGTTTCATCATGTGCAGCTGCCAGTTGCCAATGGGGCTCCAGACGGCTCAGAAGTGCTCCTGTCATGAGAGGACAGCCTGCCTGAAGGAAGGAGCAGAGACCTCTCACAAATTGCGGCCAGCTCCCCCATTTGCAGTGCCAGTGCTGCAGTACCTGTACTGCAAAGCACAGGCACCAGCAGTGGCAACACAAGCAGAGCCAGTGCTGGTGCAAGGAGCAGCGCCGGTGCTGGCACAAGCGCCAAAAGAAGGGAACTCCAAAAGAGCTGCCACAAGCGACAAGGATCTGCTATAGAGCCCTCCATAGAGGAGAAAGCGAGGCAGCAGCAAAGGCCGACTGTAAGGCACACAAAATGTGCAAGAAAATGGTGCACCTCCAGAAGGAAGCGAATTTTATAAATGCAAGCATGGTGCAACTGCTTGCAAAATTTCTATACAAGAAAATAATGACTCGCTCAATAACGAGTGATCAAAAGAGCTGGAAGTTATTTGATTTTCCATGATATTACAGCATGTGATGAGATGAACTTGGGTCTTTTACTGCTGAAAGTTTTGTATTGTGTTTTAAACAGTGAATTGTATTGTGTGGGCTGGCAACCGTGGTAGCTTGCAGTATTAGTTATTAGCAGAGCACATGCATACACTGCAAGGGCACACAAGTGCAAGAATCAAACAAATCTGTTGCAAGTACATTGCTGCTGCTCTCGCAGTAACACTCTACCTGCTTCTCCCCTCAGAACCACTGGCTGTTGCATGTCCACCAGGAACTGCTTGCTACAAGGCTGATCTTTTTCTTGCAACATAACTGTTTTTTTTTTCTTGGTGGGGGGGGGGGGGGGGGGGGGGGGGCAAGTGATAGAACAGTGGGGAATTTTGACAACAGCAAAATGGTAATGACATGAAATTGTTCACCGAAAGTGTACTTTGGTTTAACGAGATGGGATGGGAATGTAATAAAATTTATCACACTGCGAGTCTTTCAAAGTTCTCACCATTGGGTCACATTTACATCACATTTTTGTGTGTGGATGATGTACAAAAATATGGAGCTTCCACCTGTGACCGACATGATTTCATTACCTCATGAGCAAAAGGAAAAAATTTCTCGCAACTATTGCTTAATCTTCGACCAGATATAAAATGTTCACTCTAATAGGATTGTAAGCACCAACAGCTTTTTTGGTCAGAGGTATCCCCTTCCACTGGGCTAGCATCAGGTGCATGCAACAGACTAGTGAAAAAATACCGCGATACCCAGGGGGCCCTTATTGGAAAGGTCTATATAGTGAATGCATTTCATTCACTAGACTGCTTTCAGAATAAAGTTGAATGGCGCAAAGGAACAAACACAGGAAGACATAGAGACAGAAAGAGCGCCACTGCTGTGTCTTCCTGTGTTTGTTCCTTTGCGCCATTCAACTTTATGATGAACCAACTAGCCCAACATCAAGTACTTCTGCTTTCAGAAGTAGGAGTGGAAGACTAAACGCTTGTACTGCTTGACAAGGTACCAACGAGTTGCTGATTGGCAATTTGGCAAGACGATGGCCAGTTATACACGAAAATTATAAACGGAGTGCTTGCACGTGTAAAATGTAGGCAAGCTAAGCAACCGCAGCTACCACGAGCTCCACTGATGATGTGCCACCAAATGAAAGGGTTGCACAGCACAGCAGGCCTGTGAGCTTAAAGCAATTGTGGTAGCATACCACTGCTGCTCGGCACGAAATTCACACAAGGCCCACCTGATTAAAGTGGTAAAGATGACATGAAGGCCGTGTAGCATTTATTGTCTGTTGGACCAGATGTACCTGCACCTTGATCTATGCAGTGAGCAGGAGCATTAAGCCCATGAAGTCTTCAGAGGAACACTTGTCCTGCACAAATAGCAAAACACAAAAATTATGACAGATGCACTGAGGAGAAAAATGCATATACGGCAGCACTTCCCTGAAAAATGCCTAACAAGCTGCTGCAACATTTCGGCCACACTGGAACTATGCTACTATAGCTGTTTGCAATACATTTTAGTACACTGAAAGAAAGTAGCAGTTCCAATTATGCAGCTGGTCCCTTGATTAGGAATTTTTTCGTCCTGAAAAAGAGTCCCATTTATGATTTGACTTGTGAGGTTTAACGTCCCAAAGTGACTCAGACTATGAGAGCAGCCGTAATGGAGGGCTCCGGTTAATTTTGACCACAAGGAGCCCATGTACTGTGAAACGTCAGTGGACAATATTTCACTGATATTGCACAGTACATGGACCTCTAGCATTTTGCCTGCATCGAAATGCGACCGCCGCAGGCGGGGTTGAACCCACATCTTTCAGGTCAGCAGCCGAACACCATAACCACTGAGTTACAAATGCACCAAAAAGAGGAGGCAGGTAAGCACTGGTGTGTCAAGGAGGCCCTTCACCACTGTAAATGTATAGACCTCCTGCATGTTTGCAAACAAACGAGGTGGCGCTGCAGTCGTTAGCGGGCTCGCAGTAGGCAAAAGGCCAAGGAGTGGCGCCGCGGAGAGGTGTTGAGTGCTGGTTTTCAAGGCTTGCAAGCACGTTTTCAGTTTCTGCGAATCACAACACTGGTTGATGCTTTCGGCTTAGTAATTTCTCGAAGTACACGCGCTCGCATTGGCCACGTGAGGCGTATTCAGAGAAATAATTCGCCACTGTGAATTGTATATACGGTTAGTAGTAAACAGAAAGTGTTTCTGCCGTTGATGTCTACGCTAGGCATTTAATAAAACAAGTTTTTGACACTCTGCACTTGCCGGAATGATTTACTTCGGAACAGTAGTGAGGGGAAGCTCTGGTGTTGTTTCGGTGGAGCAGACGTGCGCTCACCGTCTGTTGACACACCTGTTGTGCTGTGCGAAAAAAGGGGACAGCGTAGTGTCCCCGATCTCCTCTGCCTCGCTTAAGCACTGTTTTTAGTCGTAAAATCACGCACCAGCCAGGCCGACTTCTGCCTTTGTTAAACTGGTCGATTTGATGAAAATTTTTGATTTCTGGAATTATTTTCTTTCCTAGCCCTGGAGTCTTTTGTTTCGTGACAAAAATTATAGCAAAATATTCAGTAGAAATTAATAAATTACGCTTTTTAGATGTGTGGTCGTCGAAAATTGTGGGGTAGTTTCTTTGATTTATTAGAGGTTTTCTTTGATTTCAGTGCCGCATTTCTTCGACCAAAGCGAACTCGATGAGGCCATAAACGAGGGAATAAACCTAAGGCTAGTTTTCTGACTGTTCACATTTTCTGCGATTGGCATCACTCACACCTTTGCAATTTCGTAACGCATGAAAATAGAATGATTCTATTTGACGCAAACGATTCCCGAGACATTGAGGAATGTAATAAAATCTCTCGATTTTGTTTCCTACACGTGCAGTACTATGTTAGTTTTTTTTGTTGTAAGAAACACTTTCATATAACTATTCATACATAAGTACTGATCATCTAAAAAAGAACTAACAGCGTCATCATACAGAACAGGGCTTTGTGAACATGCTTGCATAAAAAAATTTGCACCCTTTCTATTATATTATTTAAGGCCTTGGGGTGACTTCACGAGGGTGTTAATTATAATTACCCAAGAATAGCACCAGGTATAGCTAAAAATAAAACGCATTACTGAAACTAGCGTAGCAATTTCATATTTGCACCAAATTTAGTTATATATCGCACGAAAACATTTTTCTTTGCCGCGTACGTCCCCTCTCAATCCCGTTACGTGTCTCTGTTAGTAGCCCGGCTGCGGCTGCTTCTTTCCAAACAAGCAGCGCGATCATGTAATACCTCATAAAACAGCTTATGACACATGCATGTCGCAATGAAAAAGCATGTGGGTTTTAGCACACTTAAGGCACGCTATTCTAAGCCCACCAATGTGACCGCGCAAGATTGACACAACTTACCAGACTTCTTTCTACACGAATCAAATAATTATGACGGTCATATTAAGAAACAGCTTCAAGTAAATATTAAATGCCATAACAAGTGCCATTAAAACATGCTGTGCTGTTAACAAAAGAACGCATTCCTTGAGGGCGAGTGAACCTGCCGGCGCTCCGTGCCCAGTGGCTCAAGGTGATAAATACGTGCGCTGCTTGCTACATATTTTCCTTGCGTAGTTATAAGCGTACTGTTCTGATGTTCAGATGAATGAACGCAGTAATTTGCATGCTATTAAGTACATTGAGAGGCAGTGCCAATCGACTCCCAGACTTCGCACTTTACTACTGCGGCCCATTCCCTGTTAGCCAGTTTTGTAATGCGGTATTTATCTGTGAGAAACCTATCGAGGCTATTTTAAATTTCCTTTTATGCTACTACGCGGATCCAACAGTGACGCAGCTGGTCAGTACATGCTGCTTCTGCAGTGCACAGGAATGATGCAGCCGCCAGTATCTGCGGCAGCTGCGGTAGACACTGGCAGGCGGAACCTGTTTCGCCTACCATGCAAAAGGCGCTGCTGACATCGGCGCCACCGCATCTTCGTGACGTCGCGGGGTGGAGGAGGTCTATACAATCGGGTAGGGGGTATTCAAATGTCATGGGTGCCATTTTGTTATCCAGCACTTAGCTTCAGCGGTGCAGACCAGATCTGGTGAGGATAAGCAGATTAGGCACGCGTGGCAGCCTTTAGGCATGCTCCGCAAGCAACTAATGATGGCCATTGTCATGTCAGCGAATACTCCTGTGTACAGATGAAGCAGAAAACCACAAATAATTAACTGCCTCAGGAACCTTTAACCTCACTTTCTTCAGAAAACCTTGTTTACAGCACGCCAAAGCTAAAAATGTTTGTTTTTCTTCAAATAATGCCTCAAGTTCCACAATTCTGCTTTGCCAAACAGTGATTCTGGTCATAAATAAAGGTAAATTTGTTTGATTCTTTACCTCCAGCAGTTATTGAATAAATCACGGCTAGAACTGTGACGCAGGGGAGGGTGCTAAGAATCTCTGGACCTAGCTGTTCGAGCCGTAGCTGGACTAGCTGTACTGTTTACGGAGCTATTAGGCATTACGTACCATAGCAGTCAGGAGGACTGGTGAACCATATGCATGCATTCTGCAGAGAATGTGGTGTGGTTTTCAATGGTGAACTTACCGCAATAATCAAGTGAACAAGTGAAAAGCAAGAGGTAGGGTAACTAGAGAATATAAAACCCCGAGAAGAAAAAGATATAAAGAAACAACACAGCATGAAGCTCTCAAACCTCACAGTGAACACAGAAGGAGCAGAACCATCAAACCTAGCCAATAATTCGAAGCTAAGCAGCAGAAGAAAATATATAAAGGCCAGGATTGAGCAAACAAAGTCATGGAGGAAACCTAAAAGCAGCAACAAGCAAAGAGAGTATGTGGGAGCGAAATATAAGCAGTAGGAGACAGATAGTAAGTAAGCTCCGATTTGTTGATGGTGCTGTTAAGTATCTACGAGAATGAATTGCAGTGTATGCTTGAGGACCTAAGCAGAGAAAGAATTGTGGGCATAAAGAAAACAAGCAGAAACCACAACTGAAGTGCAATAGTCTTTGAAAGGAACCAACAGCCTATGATGAGTAGAGGAATATTGGAAGTGGTAAGGGAGCTCTATGTAAGCCAAGTAGAGTTTGGAGAGCTACACCACGAGAAAAAAATTATCAGGAGGTACAGAATTGCCTGTAGTAAACTCGATGGGCATTTTTGTGTTCTGAAGCAGCCTCACGATGTTGCTCAAAAGAAAAGCCACACCTTGAAACTTGGATGCTAACAATGAGGCTTGAGATTAAATGCAGAAAGAATAGTAGGCCACATAGATGGAAATGTTAGTGGTAAGACTGGGCTATGATAACACTGATTTCAGAACAAGCCTGAATTGTCAATACTGTGGAAGATATTAAAAGAAGAAAATGGAGCTGTGCAGAGAGTGCAGAGAATGAATACGATGCAGAGAATGAATCACCAATGGTCTCTTAGGGCAACAAGATGAACTTCATGATGGATTTTAATGGCACAAGGGCATCTGCACCTCTGTCAAACCACATGTGTTGATATTTGAAAACATGCTGCTCTATTGCACTACTCCGCCAAAAGTTTAGACACGAACATCAAGGTCCATTATCACTCTGCTAGTAATTCATGCCACCTGTGCTTGCCGATCAATTTTCAATGACCTGGACCGCATTAATAGGAAGACTTGGGCAGCAAGCATTGCAGAGCTGTCAAATTTGAGTGCTACAAGAACAATTTGGCAGTAAATTTTCAGCACAAAAACAGTCTCTGAAAGAGGACACTGGTCTGCTTAACATAGAGTTGATGTTTGTATGTGCCCGCTGTACACTAAAAAATGTGCAAATCAACTATCCACACATGCAGCAAGAAAGCTTAGAAAAAGCAAAGAAATAGAAAATAGGCTTACTGTGGTTAGTTCACCATTCCAATCCACACCACATTCTCCCCCGTCTGGCAGACCTCTGTATGAGAATGTGTGCATATGCTTACTGTAGTGCACATTATTTAACTGTCCCAACAGGACAGAAGAGCTTGTGAATTAAAGGTGTAGATTGAATTAATGTAAATCACTTGGTCTATAAAATTTCTGCACATATAGCAGTTACTGAGTTGTGAGCTAAATGGTCAGTTTAAAACATAAAATAAACATGCTGCAATATATACAAAAAAATGCTTTGTAAAAAATATATACAAAAATGCTTTATGTGCTCTCTCTTATATGACATCAGTTAATCGCATCACAGTGTTGGTAGTACACAAAATGCATGTGCAGAACACATACATGCACCATTTTTGTTCTTATCTTACCATGGCCTGTTATGTGCTGGGCAAGAAACAAGTGGTGACAAATTTTGTGTTGCAGCCTTTCTTCTGGTAGAATTTGAATCATGTGAAGTGCAGCTGAAAGAAGTTGTTTCATACATAAGTATACTTCACACAACATAACAAAAAGTGCACAGCCCCATTCTGAGTAGTGGTTTAAACTAATAGTGGGCATTTTACTACTCTATTTAACATGTGATGCAAGTCAGTGATGCTGGAGGCATAAAACTATATATTGTGAGGTACCAAGAGCTAATGTGAGCAATCACACCTTTAAGAGATATTGTCCATATATATGCTCCTGAATGAACTAAAGTTATCAGTTTGAAAAATGCCATTAGCCAGAATAGGCCTTTTATGAACCAGTTGCAAATGTAAAGAATTTGGCTTTAAGATTACGCTGTGTATGCTGCAACGCCAAAACAGTTTCATACAAGCAATTTGCGACTACACATTACACATTAGTTTTATGGTGGGTTGATAGTGCCCAATTTTCACTCAAGGTAGTGAAAAATATTCGCTATAACACAGACCTCTGCTTGCTGAAAGCAACAAATAAATACCAAAATTTTAAGGAAGGAAAGAAGTTACAAAGTTAATAATGCGGGTTTTGAACTTCAGGCTAGTTATTTGAAAATATCAATCCCTGACCGGCAATGATTGAAGTTTCCACAAATAACATTTAAATTGTAATAGTAGAAATGCTCTTATTTGACGTTTGACTTTTCAAAAACCTGCTTTTTATGGCAGCTGTCAAGCAGCCCTGATAAAGAGAAACCGGTAATGACACACAACCAAGCCCTTGTAGGCAGAAAACTGCACATTTTCAACTATATCCTTGTGATTAGCTTTAAAATAAGTGTTAAACAATACAAATCCCTTGATTTCCTTCATGACTTATCACTGGTGCATACATACAAAGATAACCATGCAAGATGTGGTTATCTGCACCTTGTAAGGCAATCCTAGGGCTTACTCGAAAGGCAACTCGCCATAAAAGGAGTGCATGGTAGATCTTGACACTCACAACACTCACAAAGTGAACAAGGGAAGGGGAAAGCCTCAGGGTGCTTGGCAATGTTTCAACAAGAGGAACTGTCTTCATCTGGGTTCAACATACCCAGAGGAAACTTAGAATCTCTGAAGTAGAGGGTTGTCCACTCTTAATGCGGACACGCGAGCACGTGGCCATGCTTGCTCTTTGGAGGACCACTGCATCCAACATTGCCACACATCGAGGTGAAGTGACAGATGACATCATCATCATCAGCTTGACTAAGCCGCCCCCTACAGGGCAGAGGTCCCTCCCATGTCTCTCCAATTAACCCTGCCCTTTGCCCGCTGCGTCCACTGTATGCCTGCAAACTTCTTAATCTCATCCGCCCACCTAACCTTCTGCCGCCCCCTGGTATGCTTGCCTTCTCTTGGAATCCACTCCGTTACCCTTAAGGACCAATGGTTACATTGCCTTCATATTACATGCCCTGCCAAAGCCATTTCTTCCTCTTGATTTCAACTAGGATATCATTAACCCGCATTTGTTCCCTCGCCTACTCTGCCCGCTTCCTGTCTCTATGTTACACCTATCATTCTTCTTTCCATAGCTACCCATGTTGTCCTTAACCTGAGCTGAACCTGAAAGTTAGCCTCTACGTTTCTTGCCCGTAGAGGAGTACTAGCACTACACTCAGGTCCATCTTCCCCTGCACCATTTTGCAGCGATGAGTGGCTCTGTCACACGCAATGAACCTCTAAAGAGTGCGGCCACGCGCTCACATGTTTGCTAACATGCATATTCCAGCACTGGCGTAATTATTTAAAAAGGTCTCACACGTGGTCAGAGGTTTTCCCAGTACTTCATATTACTGATTTATCGTTTCTTTCGCCCTCCAGCCCAACCCATCATTTCATTCATCGTTATACTTTTACCTTATTCCCTGCACCTCCTACAATCACTTCTCAGGAACCCATGGCTTCCACACTCCTTCCCCCCCTCCTTCTGCCTTTTCTCTGAACCTGCACTCATTTCCCCTTTTCCTTTAAATTTTTTACAGGCAATTACCGTCAATGCTGCTTAAATGAGCTATGGTTTGAAGGTTTAACGTTCATACTTTGAGGAACTGAAAGGGACGAAGTTATTCTAGCTCCCTTTTCCCTGGCATTGGACTGACTGGTGGCTCAACTCGAAACCTTGATCAGTCCTCGATGCACTTCCATGTCAAAGTGCTAGGAAGTAACTCACAGCATCCAGCATGATGTGGCACTTGTTTGCCATCCATCCATCCCTTGGCACTTTGAGGTTCCTGAACACATTGAATACCAGTCAATATTTGCACTGTACATAAAGTTCCTCATGGTGTGGTGCATCTTGACAGAAAGCATGATAACTATGTGGGAGAGAAAAAGAAGTTTGCGAGAATAAGGTGGCCACAGTTGGCACAGGACAAGGTTAACAGGAGAGGTATGAAAGAGGCCTTTGTTCTGCAGCGGACATAGGCTGCTGCTGCTGATGATGCTGACAAACACTGTAGTTTTGGCCCAGGGCATGCCAAGTGAAAGGAGCCATGACTCAGTGGCTTGAAAATAATGTAAGAGGGTTTACTGAACAAAGAAGAGGAATTTATAGACTGAATGACCCTTATGTGTCTTAGGGGGTGCGTGCTCATGAAAGGTGATTGCAGCTGTGGACGCAGCTGTACACCGAAGTTTTGAGTCTATGTCGAAATAACACATGGGGTAACATAATCTCTGTATTGCTGCTGAAGGCAAAATCGTCAGCGAGTGGAGTTGCCTTGCTGTTCATTGTGGGTACCTACTGCTCAAAGTAAAGAAAACTGGGGTATGGGAGATACAGCATTTCACATTATGCTTTGATAAAATGCAGTGAGAATGAAACAGACTAGACTTGTCTATGATGTTTGCACTCCTTACTTTGCACCAGAGGCAAATAAATTTGTGAGCAGTTGACCTACTGCTTTCCACTCTGCTAGAAGAAATGTATCCAGGTCATAGAAGGTCTGCAAAGAGACGATTGATGCTGCATGTGCATTTCTCTGAACTGTCCTGAAATATGTAGAAATTACCAATTTTCACTGCCTGATTACATATTGTAATGTTTTCAAGGAATATGAGGTTGATGGACTGGGAAGAAAAAGCCAGGAATGGTAACTTTGGTACCTTGGCACCTGGACAAACAGCTGACCCACTGGGCGTCCCCAGGGGCTCTGTTGCCAGGCGTCCCTAGCAACAATATCCACTTGTCCAGATCCAAAGGAACCACGCGAATGATTACCGAAAGACTCGGTCTGTGCGCACGACGTCATGACCTTAAACTGGAAAAGGTATGCGCACGACGCGACCTGCTCAGCAGCGGTGGCGGCAGCGGCGGCTCGGCGACTACTCAAATCGGCGGCCGGACGTACTGTACTGCTCGGCGCGGCGTCGTGTGCTGCTGTTGGCATTGCAGTCTGTAAATAAAGCGATGTGCGGTGCCAATTCTTTTCCGCTTGTACGGCGGTATCCGAATTGCTGGCAGCGAGATTCGTTAACAGTTGCACTGAAGAGCACAACGCCGTGCTCGTGCCGTATTGCCCCGAATCAGAATTAACTGACATCCCTTCACTGTTAAAGAATGTTCGGCTCGGCCACCGCAACGCCGTGCTCGTGCCGTATTGCTCAGAATCAGAACTGACACCCCTTACAACAGTAATATACCCCGACCTTAATCGTCGTCGGGATGAATCGCACGCGGGACTCGACCTTAGGTTGGTGCTCCTTATCACGTTTAACAGCAGTCATAGACTGTACGACAGCAGCTTAGAACTGCTTTTCTAGCAGTGCTACATTCTCTGTTCGGCGAAGTGGCTGCCTGCCTGGAATCATAGAGCCGTGTGAAGTGCAACTTTAAGTTTTAAAGACTGTCACATAAGTTCTAGTAGTTCCCAATGAAAAAGCATAGCCAGGCAGGCGAGGAAACAGTGGTAAAGTAGAACTACAATTTTCCGGAAATTTATCAGAAGGAACAATAATAATTATTTCTTTCCATTAAGTAAAAGTGCAGTGTGTGGCATAATAAGTCCTAACCAAAACTCCTGTGACTGGCGGGTCCAAACTCAATTTGCATGTATCCGGCTTTCGTAAGTCCGCTGCTGCTGCGGCCGAATATGTTTGCAAAGGAAAATTGAACGTGCACAAGGTAACGTAGCACAAGGAAGCGGGCGAGCATCACGGCGCTGACCGCACCCGCGATCGATCAGTATATATCGCCAGCATGGGCAGCGGTAGCGGCGCACAACACCGCGCCGTACGGCCGCCGATTTGAGTAACGTGACTACGACGAGAAAGCAGTCTCCGCGTCCGTCTGTGAGCCATGTCATGTTTGGCGCCAGAGTGGGGGACACAGGGAGGGGGGGGGAGGGGGCTCGACAGCCGGCAGCTGAACCCGAACAGTCTTCGTCGAGGACGCGCCGCCACCGCCGCTGAGGGCGCTAAGGCCGCGTCGTGCGCATACCTTTTCCGGTTCAAGATCACGGCGCCGTGTGCACAGACCGAAAGGTTAAGTGTAAGGAGAAGATGCATGAACAGTAAACAGCTTTTCAACGTTGTTGCAGTGGGATAAATGGTTGCATGCCTCTAGACTATATCTGGTAACAAATTATCACAGGACCACCTCGTGCGCAGAATCATCTCAAAGCACATCCCACAAGCAGTACAAACATGGACAGTTTGTGCGGCACAAAAGTTTACGCTGATTTGACTAATGTTACTTCAGATATTGACGGAAAGCGCATGCACGTCGTACTGACATTATCGTGAACATAACATGCGACGATACGCAGGGTTACAATACAAACAAACACACTGCGCGGTTAAATAATGGGGAAAAAAACGCTTTCCAAATTTGAGAACAAAATGCTCACCTTGTCACAAGTTCGTCAAAACCCTCGAACTGCTACCCACAAACGCGCACACCGTCACCTCCTGCATGTTTGTAAACAAACGAGGTGGCGCTACAGTCGCTAGCGAGCTCGTGGTAGGCAAGAGGTCGGGGAGTGGCGTCGCGGATAGGTGTTGAGCGCGGGTTTTCAAGGCTTGTAGGCGCGTTTCCAGTTTCTGCGAATCATAGCAATGGTCGATGCTTCCTACTTAGTAATTTGTCGAAGTACACGAGCTCGCATTGTCCACGTGCGGCCTATAAAGAGAAATAGTTTGCCACTGTGTATTGTATATATGGTTAGCAGTAAACATGTAGAAAGCGTTCCTGCCGTTTATTTATGCGCTAGGCATTGAATAAAACAAGTTTTGACACTCTGCACTAGCCGGAATGATTTTACTTCGGGGCAGTAGTGAGGGGAAGTGCTGGCGTTGTTTCGTCGGAGCAGACATGCGCTCATCGTCTGCTGACATACGTACGTGTCGCGCTGCGCGAAAAGTGGGGACAGCGTCGTGTCCCCGATCTCCTGTCTCGCTTAGCGCTGTTTTTAGCCGCATGACCACGCACCAGCCGGGCCGACTTGTCCTCTTGTTAAGCTGGTCGATTTGGTGAAAATTTTTGATTTCTAGAATTGTTTTCTTTCCTTAGCCCTGAAGTCTAGTTTCGTGACGAAAAATTATAGCAAAATATTGAGTACAAATTTATAAATTACGTTTTTTAGAAGTGTGGTCGTCAAAAATTGTGAGGTAATTTCTTTGATTTCAGTGCCGCATTTCTTTGACCAAAGCGAAAGCGAAGATGCCATAAACGAGGGAATAAACTTTAAGGTTCGTTTTCTGACTTCTCACATTTTCTGCGACTGGATCACTCACCTTCGTAATTCGCATGAAAATCAAATGATTCCATTTGTCGCAAACTATTCCTGAGACGTTGAGGAGCGTAATAAATCTCTCTATTTTTTTCCCTACACGTGCAGTATTGTGTTAGTTATTTTTTGTAAGAAACGTTTTCATGTAACTATGCATGCATAAGTATACTGATCATATAGAAAAAGAACTAATCGCGTCATCATACAGAACAGGGCTTTATGTACATGCTGGCATAAAAAACTGTGCACTATCTACTCAATTATTTGAGACCTTGGGGGGACTTGACGACGGTGCTAATTATAATTACCCAGAACTGCACCAGGTATAGCTATAAATAAAAGGAATGACTGAAACTAGCGTAGGAATTTCATATTTGCACCAAGTTTAGTTACATATCGCATGCATGAATAACGAAAACACTTTTCATGCCGCGTCCCCTCTCAATCTCGCCACGTGTCTGTGAGTAGCACGCCTGCGGCTGCTTCTTTCCAAACAAGCTTCACGATCATGTATTACCTCATGAAACATGACACATGCATGATACAATGAAAAAGCATATGGCGTTTAGCACACTTAAGGTACGCTATTCTAAGTACACCAACGCGACCGCGCAAGATTGACACAACTTACCAGACTTCTTTCTACTCGAATGAAATAATTACGTCGTCATATCAAGAAACAGTTTCAAGTAAATATTAAATGTCACAAAACGCGCCATTAAAACATGGTGTGCTATTAACAAAAAAACGCATTCCTTGGGGGCGAGTGAACCTGTCGGCGCCCCGTGCACCCCAGCTCAAGGTGATAAGTACGTGTGCAGCTACATGTCTTTTTTTTTTTCCTTGAGCAGTTATCAGCCTACTATCCTGAAGTTCAGGTGAATAAACGCAGTAACTTGCATGGTATTAAGTGCATTGAGTGGCAGTGCCTATCGACTCCCAGACTTCGCGCTTTACTACCGTGGCTCAATGCCTGTTAGCCAGTTTCCGAATGCGGCATTTATGTGGCAGAAACCTATCGAGGCTAATTTAATATTTTTATGCTACTACGCGGATCCAGCAGTGACGCGCCAGCTGGTCAATATATGCTGCTTCTGCAGTGCACAGGCTTGAAGCAGCCGCCGGTAACTGCGGCAGCTGCGGTAGGCACGGGCATAATAATAATAATAATAATAATAATAATAATAATTGGTTTTTGGGGAAAGGAAATGGCGCAGTATCTGTCTCATATATCGTTGGACACCTGAACCGCGCCGTAAGGGAAGGGATAAGAGAGGGAGTGAAAGAAGAAAGTAAGAATGAGGTGCCGTAGTGTAGGGCTCCGGAATAATTTAGACCACCTGGGGATCTTTAACGTGCACTGACATCGCACAGCACACGGGCGCCTTAGCGTTTTTCCTCCATAAAAACGCAGCCGCCGTGGTCGGGTTCGAACCCGGGCGCGGGCAAGCGGAACCTGTTTTGCCTACCATGCGAAAGTCGCTGCTAACATCAGCGCCACCGCATCTTCGTGACGTCGCGGGGTGAAGGAGGTCCATACACCTCCTGCATGTTTGCAAACAAGCAAACAAACGAGGTGGAGCTGCAGTCGCTAGCGGGCTCGCGGTAGGCAAAATCCAGGGGGTGGCATAGCAGAGAGGTGTTAAGCGCGGGTTTTCAAGGCTTGTAAGCGCGTTTTCAGTTTCTGCGAATCACAGCAAAGGTTGATGCTTTCAACTTAGCAATTTCTCGAAGTACACGTGCTCGCGTTGGTCATGCGCGGCGTATTCAGAGAAATAGTTAGTGACCGTATATATATATATATCAGCAGATTGGACAGCCGTCGCCGTAGCTCAGTTGGTAAGAGCACCGGATGCGATATTCGGAGGTCGTGGGTTCGGATCCCACCGGCGGCATGGTTGTTTTTTCTGCTGCTTTATAAGCAATTTTCTTTAAGCAATTTATTAATCGAAGTATTATTATCCCACTCATAAGCATAACACATTAAAAAAAATAATAATAATAACGTTCCCCTGTGCACCTTGGTTTCGGTGACTGCTGGCCCCCTTCATAAATTGTCAAACGGGCCCCTCATTTCCTTTAACTTGTCTGCTTATATATATATATATATATATATATATATATATATATATATATATATATATATATATATATATATATATATATATGTGGTTATTAGTAAACAGAAAGCATTTGTGCCGTTCATTTCTACGCTAGGCATCAAATAAATTAACTTTTGACGCTCTGCACTTGCCGGAATAATTTTATTCGGGACAGTAGTGAGGGGAAGTGCTGGCGTTGTTTCGGCGGAACAGGCATTCGCTCACCGTCTGTTGACATACGTGTCGCGCTTTGCGAAAACTGGGGACAGCGTTGTGTCCGCGATGTCCTCTGTCTCGCTTAAGCGCTGTTTTTAGCCACATATTCACGCACCAGCCAGGCCGACTTCTCCAGCCTTGTTGGACTGCTAGATTTGGTGAAAATTTTTTGTTTCTGAAATTTTCTTTCTAGGCCTGGGATCTTCTCTTTCTTGACGAAAAATTATAGCGAAATATTCAGTAGAAATATATAAATTACGTTTTTTTAGATGTGTGGTCGTCGAAAATTATGAGGCAATTCTTTGAGAATGTCTTTGATTTCAGTGCCGCATTTCTTTGACCAAATCAAGCGAAAGCGAAGAGGCCGTAACGAGGGAATAATTAAGCTTTAAGATTCGTTTTCTGATCTTTCCCATTTTTTGCGATTGGCATCACTCCCACGTTCGTAATTTCATAACGCATGAAAACAAAACCATTCGATTTGTCGCAAACGATTTCTGAGACATTCCTGAGATCATCTAAAAAAAGAACTAATCGCGTCATCATACAGAACAGGGCTTTCTGAACATGCTGTCATAAAAAAAATTTGCTCACTTTCTACTCAAATATTTAAAACCTTGGGGTGCCTTGACGAATGTGTTAATTATTATTACCCGAGAACTGCACAAGGTATAGCTAAAATAAAATGCACTACTGAAACTAGCGTAGCGATATTATATTTACACCAAATTTAGTTACATATCGCATGCATGAATAACGAAAACACTTTTCTTTGCCGCTTCCCCTATCAATCTCGCCACATGTCTGTTAGTCTGTTAGTAGAACGCCTGCGGCTGTTTCTTCCCAGCAAGCTTCGCTATCATGTACTATCTCATGAAACATGACACATGCATGATGCTATGAAAAAGCATGTGGGTTTTAGCACACTTAAGGTACGCTGTTCAGAGCACGCCAAAATGACCGCGCAAGATTGACACAACTCAGCAGACTTCTTTCTACTCGCATCAAATAATTACGCCGGTCACATTAATAAAAGTTTCAAATAAACATTAAATGCCATAAAACGCGCCGTTAAAACATGCTGTGCAGTTAAGAAAAGAACGCATTCTTTGGGGCGAGTGAACCCAGCGGCGCCCACTGCACACCGGCTCAAGGTTGTTATTGTTGCCTCAAATACGATGACACATACCCACGGTGGGGGATTGGGCAGAGTTTGGTTAAGGTGGCTAGATTGGGAAGGTGTGAAGACCGCGGCGCTCCGTCGGCCGCGCGTGACCCCTCTTCGCACCGATGCCGCCAGGAGGAATGTGGCGCTCCTAGTATCGGGGCGGTAAGCTCAGCCGCGTCGGCCTTGCGCACCCCGTAGCAGTTAGTTCAGTTCGTTTCGTCGCCTGTATTGGAGTGTCTGTAGTAGCGTTTTCTCATCCTCTTGCGCGGTCAAGTGCAGAAGACTTGCGACAAGTTCTCTAACACAATGGCTGTTTGTGTAAAGCAAATCGAGCAAACCTGGATAGAAAGGGAAAACATATCTATTTTGCATTGTAATATCCGCAGCATACATAAAAACTTAGACCTTCTTCTTTCCTATTTATCACAATTCTCCTTTCATTATGACATTATTGCAATTACAGAAACATGGTTAAAGGAAAATGAAACCGCTGAAATACCCGGATATGCCATGATATCTTTACCAAGGTGCCGCCAATCACGCGGTGGGGGTGTATCGCTTTTCATAAAGAATAGTGTTGATTACCAGGTTGTAAAAGATAGCTCATGTAGTAAGCAGTCTGTCGAATCTCTTTTTGTACACCTCGGCTGTGGTCTTAACATTGGTGTGGTATACCGGCCTCCCAACGCAAGCGTAAAGGACTTTCTCTCGGATATGGAAACTATCTTCAACCCACTAATGACAACCAATACTCCACTTGTTATATGCGGTGATTTCAACATCGATCTTTTAAAAGATGGATGTTCCGAGTGCGACTACCTGCTTCTCATGCAGTCATTTAACCTTAAAAACGTTATTTCCTCACCTACTCGTATAACACAGACATCTGCATCCCTTATTGATCATATGTTCTGCAACAATGAAATGACTGTACGCGCTGGCGTTTGTGATATAGCTATTGCTGATCACTGTCCGACTTTCATGTGTTTACCACGCACTTACTTATATCCGCATTGCAAAACGTATTCTAGAGACAAAAGAACTCGAGTAAATTACGCCTGCGTTCGAAACTTCTTGCAGAGCATTGATTTTGTGAAATTGTACGACAGTGATGTGAATATAGAGTGTGAAAATTTTATCCGCTGCGTATCAAATGCCGTAATGAAATCCAAGCGCGAATGCACACGTCGTAACTACGAAGAAGCTGTGTGCCCGTGGATAACTGATCATATACTTGCGGTTCTAAAGAAAAAAGACTCCTTCTATCACAAATGGAAGCAAAACAAAACAAACAATTATTATCACGGTCAATTCAAGCTTTATAGGAATAAGTCTGTTACGATGATGAAGAGAGCGAAAAAAATGTATTACAGTAATTTAGTCACAAAACCTGGCCTTGACTCGAAACAAGTTTGGAAAATTGTTAAGGACGTCACAGGACTTGGACCGAAGAAACGCGTTACCCCTAACGACCCCTCCGTACAGGTAGTCAATGACTTTAATAGCTACTTCTCCAATGTTGGTGAATCTCTTGCAAACCAGCTCTCTTTTCAGTCCGCCTCTACTCCCCTGCCCAGAGTTGTCCACACCGATTTTAATCTAAATGCAGTCACTGTCGAGGAAATTACATCTGTAATAAGCGCACTGCCAATTAATAAAGCGGCTGGGCACGACAGTATTCAGACTGCAGTTTTAAAGCATAATATCGACATTCTGTCCAACCCACTATGCCATATATTTAACCATGCTATAGAGACTAGTTGCTACCCAAACATTCTAAAAATCGCGAAAGTTGTGCCTATTTATAAATCTGGAGACGAAAACAACCCAAGTAGTTATCGTCCAATATCTGTACTAAGCATTCTAAATACTCTTTTTGAGAAACTAATTGCCATTCAACTAAAAATATTCCTTAGTCAGTATAACATCATCTGTCACCAGCAGCACGGTTTCGTCTCAAACAGGTCGACCTCTACAGCCGTTCTAACGCTTTCCCAGTTGATAAATTCAGCTCTTAATAAAAACGAAATCGCAATTGGTATATTTTTAGACCTGAAGAAGGCGTTCGACACTGTATCACATCCAATATTACTGAGGAAACTAGCCGCCTATGAGATTGTTGATGACACACTGCAATTTTTCACCAGTTACTTATCAGGTCGACAACAGAAAGTGGTAATTAACAACCTTGAATCTACATATAGCTATATAAAATGCGGAGTACCCCAAGGATCTGTCCTGGGGCCTCTACTGTTTTCCATCTATATAAATGATCTTCCAGGTTCAGTCTCGCTTTCGCAGGTTCTCATGTATGCAGACGACACGGCCCTCATATTCACAGGTAAATCGGTTTCTGCGATGCAAGACGACATGAAGCAGGATTTAATGACTGTTTCCAACTGGTTCAGTAACAATAGATTAACATTGAACGTTGCGAAAACTAAATATGTCGTCTTCCATACAAGAAGAAGAAACGTTGATTTTAACCATATTAGGATTTCCTTGAACAATTGTATAATCGAATCAGTTCCTTCATTTAAATATCTTGGTGTTATCTTTGACAATAACCTTAACTGGAAGAATCAAGTGAACAGCGTTTGTAATAAAGCTGCGTTTGGTTGCTACGTCCTTATTAAGGCTAGACAATACTTTCCTCGCAACATATTACGAAGCTTGTACTTCTCATTCGTTCATTGTCATATGAGTTATTGCTGCGAATCATGGGGCCACACATACTCAACTTATCTCACACCTCTGCAACGGTTACAGAAGCGAGCACTAAGGATTATAACATATTCTCCATTGCATCATCCAAGTAACAATCTGTTTGAAGAAGTTCGAGTACTAAAGTTTTCCGCCCTACGCGACTACAAAATCTCCCTTCTAGTAAACTGCATGTTAACAACTAACTCTCCACTCCCGATGAGCTTATTCACTTTGCCTGTTCGCAACACAAGACATGCTGCCAATGGTAATTTTAATCTTCCGATCCATCACAACACATACGGTGAGAGATTAATTGAGTTCATTGGGACGAAAGTCTGGAATACATTGCCATTGGAAATAAAGCTTGCCAGAAATTTTAAACTATCTTCTAAATTATATTTCTTGCATAATCAAGTAATCATGTGATTTCCTTTTTGTGTTTCTGTGTTTCTTAAAATGCCGGTGTATACCTTCCTTGTACGTTTGCCAAAATGCCTTGTTTATGCATGCGATCGGACACTGGATGCTTTTGCTGTGTTAATTCGCTGTTTTCATTTTTTTTTCTCACTTTACATATTTATGTGGTTGCCTAAATGCCTAAATGACTTGATTTGTATTGGACCGGACACTAGCCAAGTAGGCTATCGGTCCAAATATTTTGTACAATTTGTTTTGAATTATGAAATAAAGGAAAAAAGAAAACTTAAAACTTAAAATGCCTTCGACAACAAAAAAGAAGACGCAGCGTTTGTGATTTGCGCCTGCGTGTGGCACGGGATACAGGAAAAAAAAAAGCTGTTCCATGCCCCTGCCTGCCAGGGAACGTTTGCCAAGTTTTCCCGAGCGATCCCAAGTGCCGACAAGGCCGTCAGTATCATTTTACAGTACCGTCACCATCCTTGAAAACGAACTTGTACATGCGTTCAGCCGAACGCGCTTGCATGTCGAAGCTGATGAAGAGGTATTCTACTGTCAATTAGAGATATGTGCCAAAAATTAGTCGTTTTGAGCATTCTGTTGTGTTGCAGCATTAGCTGTACGTTTTTATTGCCTCACAAGGATTGTTTTTTTTTCCTTAAGAGTATAAATCAGGAGGACAGTGAGAAGAAACGAAAAACACTGAAGCTTTAATTGTGTGTTGTAGATCAAATTCTGAAAAATTTTCTCCCTTGTAAATAAACGATTTCATGGCCAGATGTGCTGCTTCATTGCTAACATGAGCGCCAAGATGGCATACATGCTACATGTTCGCAAGCGGCAACAAAAACCGGTTTGCGCGTTGAGGCGCCTGGTTTGTGCTTTGGGGCGCGCGCGCGAGTTCGAACCCAACCACGGCGGCTGCGTTTTTATGGAGGAAAAACGCTAAGGCGCTCGTGTGCTGTGCGATGTCAGTGCACGTTAAAGATCCCCAGGTGGTCGAAATTATTCTGAAGCCCTCCACTACTGCACCTCCTTCTTCCTTTCGTCTTTCACTCTCTCCCTTATCCCTTCCCTCACGGCGCGGTTCAGGTGTCCAACGATATATGAGACAGATACTGCGCCATTTCCTTTCCTCAAAAACCAATTATTATTATTATTTAAATTATTCCGAAACCTTCCGCTGCGGCATTAACAGCATCTCTCCCATCCTGGGCAGCGTTTCGAAATGTACACGCACAAAATGCGCTTCAGTTCAGCTATGCAATGCAAACTCGGCTTGTGAAGCAGCATATTTCATAGGAATAAGGATGCGAGTGGACGAAACACTATTTTATGATAAAGATCCATTCTTCGACACTAGCAGAAAACGCGCGATAAGCAAAACGGGCTCATATTCACTTCAGTGGTTGAATTTAGCTTACGCGATGTGCTCATTTTGGCTGCGCGCCTTACCGCGCCTCTGCCGTCAGCGCCACCGCACGGCATCGGCACGCTGCGGGGCCACGTTTCCCCGGCCGGTTTTCACACCTTTCCAATCGAGCCACCTTAGTTTGGTGTAGAGCCAAACAGGAAGAAACTCATCCAGGTTTATCGTAAGCGGCTCATAAATATAGAGGAATCTGAGAGAAAAAGAAAAGCACGAATTTTGAGAGTGCTTCAGGAAATCGGAATGAAAATAGGGGAAACCAAGCGGTGTGAGTAGAATAACTCAATTTATTGAATTAATCAGAAAGAAAATAATTTTGAGAGGAAAGTAAAGGCATCGAGAAGTCAACACAAAAATCTCCTGGTTTCAATGATATACTTGTGAAGAAGCTGACACACCTGCTTAATGGCATGCCCTTTGACGGCGCTGCAACGAAGGAAAGGAGGATGGGAAGAGTAAACGGCAGCCCTAATTGAGCGAGAGGATTTTGCAAAAACTGCAGAATTCTTTGCTGTGCAAACCGTCGGCAGTAGAGGATGAAATGATCTATCGTTTCAACGCCCCCGCATGACGAAAGGCTCAAGGTGATCAATACGTTTGCCGCTACATATGCGATTTTTTTTTCTTTGCGCTTTTATTAGCGTACTATGCTGATGTTAAGGTGAATGGACGCAGTAACTTGCATGCTATTAAGTACATTGAGTGGCAGTGCCGATTGACTCCCAGACTTCGCGTTTTACTACCGCGGCCCATTCCCCTGTTAGCCAGTTTCCTGATGCGGTATTTAGCTGCGAGAAACCTATCGGGGCTATTTTAAATTTCTTTTTATGCTACTACGCGGATCCAACAGTGACGCAGCTGGTCAACACATGCTGCTTCTGCAGTGCGCAGGCATGATGCAGCCGCCGGTAGCTGCGGCACCTGCGATATGCACGGGCAGGCGGAACCTGTTTTGCCTACCATGCGAAAGTCGCTGCTAACATCAGCGCCACCGCATCTTCGTGACGTCGCGGGGTGAAGGAGGTCAACAAGCACGCCATTTACAGAGAAGCACAGCAAACTCATCGCGCCATTCGCGTATTTGCGGCCATGCTCGCGTCGTTGACGTCGCTAAGGCGCGCAACGTTATGTTTTTAAGCAAAGTTATGTATTCAATTTTAAGGTAGCTTTTTTAGCTTACAACCTCAATGGTTTGATACATTGAAATTTTTCTTTTCGTTGCATGAACGTTGTTGTCATCACGGCTGCAGCTTAGCCATAGCAAAGTCGAAGCGCTGGCCAAGCCCACAGTCGGAACGCAGTAGACGATGATGATGCTCATGACAAAGAAAAACAGGTCAACCGAGCGCCCTCAACGGCTAAAAAGTTCACGAAAGTTGGCGCACGCAGTCCTATAGGGCCCCGCTAGGGTCCCTAGAAATTCTAGGCACACTAACCCCGCCAGCCCCGCCGCGGTGGCTCAGTGGTTAGGGCGCTCGACTACTGATCCGGGGTTCCCGAGTTCGAACCCGACCGCGGCGGCTGCGTTTTTATGGAGGAAAAACGCTAAGGCGCCCGTGTGCTGTGCGATGTCAGTGCACGTTAAAGATCCCCAGGTGGTCGAAATTATTCCGGAGCCCTCCACTACGGCACCTCTCTCTTCCTTTCTTCTTTCACTCCCTCCTTTACCCTTCCCATACGGCGCGGTTGAAGTGTCCAACGATATATGAGACATACTACGTCATTTCCTTTCCCCCGAAAACCAATTAAATTAAACCCCGCCAAATGTGCAGGTCTGTAGTTCAGTAGGTCTAGTAGGTGTTTGTCATGATCATCATCATCGTCTGCTTTTCACAAATGGTTTCTCTCCTCTCACTGTCTCCCTGTGCATTAGTCCTGTCTTATTATTTGAAAACCTAGTAATGAACGATGCAGATATGACATTTCTTCAAATCCTAGCGGTGAATATTCTGTTTACGCTCATGCATGCGTGAGACTTTCTGGCATCTTTGCTAAGACAACGGACGAATGAATACTCAAAACGTAGGCAAATGACAAAACTATTACATCCTTGAGGTAAAATCCATCTTGCTCAACAGGTTAATTCTAGCGCCACGCCGCCCGTAGCTGCCCTTCCCTAGCGGGAAAAGGTATAAACTAGAAGGTGCGCGCTAGAGCAGTGCCGAGTGTGTAGGTCTCTAGTTCAGTAGGTATTGGGCAGAAAAACCCCTGACGCTTCAGGTATGTTCTTCAGGAGGCGGGGGATGGAGGACGGGAACACCTGGTCCATTTCTGTTCTATTCAGCGGTAGAGATTATGAAAGCGGCCTGGGCGGAGGTGATGACCACTGGCGAGCGGAACTGCTACCCCAAGGCCGGCTTCGTCGACACAGTGTCTGATGTCGATCCTGATTCTCCGGGAGATGACCAACCCGGCAGCGATTTGTGGCAGCGCGTCCTCGACTCCAACATAGCGAGTTCATGACATTGGTTGGACAGACAGACAGACAGACAGACAGACAGACAGACAGACAGACAGACAGACAGACAGACAGACAGACAGACAGAAAAACGTTTTTGAGCAAGTGAGTTTTAGACCCAGCTGGGTCCCTGGGCCACTGCCCGGTCCCGCGCTGCATCAAGTAGATCATGCCGGGACATGACGTCGGCAGCCCGAGTCACCGCAGCAAGCTGCGATGTCGGGTCTGCAGACAGGAGCAGGGCCTCCCAGTCCTCCCAGCTCGAGATGGCGCGCTGTCCCCGCGGGGGAGGGTCAGCAGGGCAGCCGAAAAGGATATGGGAGTGTGTGGCGTGGGGGCCACCGCATAGGGAGCATGCAGGGGGTGTGCCGCAATAGTGGGATAAAAGCTGAGGGGATGACAGAGAGCGGGTCTGGAGGCGTCTAAAGAGGATCTGTTGGTAGTGCGTAAGAGAGGGGTGGGGAGGAGGGTAAGTCCGACGGTCCAAACGGGGTATTTGTGTGAGCTCCGCAAAGGTGTGCGCGCGCTCCCTCGAGAATTCTGGATCGAGACTGTCCTGAGCCCAGCAAATCAAACCTCGGGCCAATTTTTCAGCAGCTTCGTTTCCAGGGTTCCCAGAGTGAGCCCGCACCCACTGAAGCTCTACCCTGCGCGGTAAATTTTGGGTAGGGGTGTTCTACAATTGCCAGGCAGGGGCGTGAATCCTGCCCCTGGCAAAGTTGGACAGAGCCGTTTTGGAGTCGCTGAAGATGTATTGGGCGTCCGAAAGTGCAAGGGCTAAGGCGATGGCGGTCTCCTCTGCCTCCTCAGGCGTAGAACCCGAGGGAAGACGATGAGTTAGGGGGTGAGGTAGGGTTGGATTGTAGGCAACTGCTACCGCTTCATGCGTTGTACATGCGGCGTCTACCCAAACGGCATCGTGGGCTTGCCCATAATACTTATGGAGGGCATTAGCGCGAGCTACGCGGCGAGGGATGTGATATTGGGGATGGACGTCTCGAGGAAGGGGTTTCACAACGAGAGGTGTATGGATGTGTCGAGGGATGGCTATAAGGGTTGACTGGTTAGCGGGTATGTTGATGCGAAGGGAAGAGAGTATATAGCGGCCAGTGGCGCTCGTGGCAAGTTAAGGTACTGTGTCTGAAGGTGCGCGTCAACTAGTTCCTGAATGGTGTCATGCATGCCTTTGGCTGTGCTATTGCTACGAGGTAGGTTTAGGGCTGCCTTAGTCGCAAGGCGGATCATTGCGTTCAAGCGTTCGGTTTCCGTGCGGTTCAATTTGAGATATGGGGTTGCGTATAGAATGCGGCTAAACGTAAATGCGTGCACTACTTTCATGTTGTCCGCTTCGTCTAAACCCTTGTTAAGGGAGGACACTCGGCGTAGAAGGTGCAACACGGATTGCGTAGAGGCCTTGAGTCTTATGGGTATGTTCATTTCGTCCAGAATCCTGCAAGGGCGGAGGGCGGGTGTGATGGGGATAGGGGATCCTTTCAAATTGATTTGGATGGGCGAGTTAGCGCCAGATTTTGGCCTAATTAGGAAGAGCGCGGACTTAGATGGGGAACATCCGAGCCCGATGGATGACGCGTGAGAGGAGATGGTGTCTGCTGCTAACTGAAGAGTTTCCTCAATTTCTCCGTCAGGGCCATGAGTGGTCCATGTGGTAATATCATCAGCGTACAGGGTATGCTTTAGTTGTGGGATTAGAGCCAGTTTGTGAGCTAGGGGGATGAGAGCAACGTTAAAGAAAAGGGGAGAAAGGACCGCCCCTTGAGGGGTTCCGAGCTCTCCGAGTGTATAAGGGGATGTGGTAATCTGATCTATGTGCAGGGAGGCAGTACGGCCCGAGAGAAACGCGCGAGCGTAATTGTAGGTTTTAGGGCCTACCTGTAGAGCCTGCAGTTCCCGTAAGATGGCATTGTGTCGAATTCTGTCAAATGCCTTGGTGAGGTAAACTGCCAGGATAGCTTTAGTGTGGTGGGGGATGGTGTCATAAAGCACGTCATGCGTAATTTGAAGTAGGGCGTCCTGCGCAGATAGATGCGCACGGAAGCCGAACATACTGTGGGGGAAAAGGTGGTTGTCTTCCATGTTCGTTGTTATCCGAGCAGGAATTATGTGCCCGAAGACCTTGCCTAGACAGGATGTAAGAGAAATGGGATGTAAGAGAAATTGGTTGGAATGATTTTATTTCTGTCGATGGCGACGCCGAGACCGCCGAACCGTGCATGGATGAGGGCATCGTTTCTGAAGTGCGGGAGTGACGCGGCGGAATCGGATGAGGATGAAACTTCGCAGCCAGCATCCATAAGTGCGTCTGTAGCAATGAGCCACATAGAGAGCCTCAGACAACTTGTCTATATGCCAAGGGCCTCGGCGATAGCACACTTCTGCTTTAAATAAACTGGAAACCTCCCTCATTGGATCTGCGCTGCAGAAACAGACGTCCATCAAGGACTTTTTTGCAAGAAAAAAAATTGTGTTTTGACAAGCAACTGTCTTTAAAGCTGTGGTCCACTTACCATGAACTTGGGATATAACGAACGGACGCCACGTGGCGCTGATGTTCGTTATAAGCGGGCTCAACTGTAGTTAAAAAGTTTGTTATTGGGTGATTCCACGAGAGATCAAACTGTCTAACGATATCAGATTTTTATTTTTTTACTGTTTTACTTCGGCCCCTGGGAGAGAACACGATGCACTTCTATGGGCAGCGTGTTCTCTTCCAGGGGCCGGAGTGCGCCACGGAACCCAAAAGGTCGCCTGCTGAACTTGGTGAGCATGGTGAGGCAGGTGTCCAGGCTGGCACCGGTGGCAGAATCCGATAGGTGCGTGTCTGAAGGAGTGGACGCGTTACTACGTTGCAAGGCTTCAGTGAACACCGTCTCTGTTCGGCGAACTGTGTCGTATTTGAAGGGACATTCGCTGCGTTTGTTCCCAGCCGACGAGGAAGGGGGATTCCTAGTGCTACCCAGCAAACAACGTACCTCTCCAGGTGCGCCCAGAAAGGATGGAATGTCCCAGTCCCAGTGCAACATTTATCGAGCATTTCCAGGCCGTAGAGGTAGGACACAGAAACGCAAGCAAAAGGGCAGTGCGCCCACTAATGGCCTAAAAAGGTTTTTTCGAGGGTGTTAAGCAGAAACAAAAACAAATCATAGCATTTTGGTCCCAGAAAGGTAACTGGGAGAACGTTTTTGGGACCAATGCTTTTCAACAAAAAATACAAATTGACTCCTCGCTCCCTTTTCTCTCTCCCTCGCGCCAAAATCTACGGGAAGAGAAGGTTTTTCTCTTGCACTCGCCGTTTTGAGAGATCAAACAGTTTTGTTCGAACAGCCGAAGGAAGCGCAGTTCACCCCGCCTCTCTCTCGTGGGCCGTCGACTCCATGCTGCAGGCAGGCGGCGGCGGTCTGGCTTTTCATCGCACCGCCGGGAGCGGCGGTCACCAACGTGCCCGTCTTCTATAGTGTTTCCAACTTCAGCACGGTGCGGCGGTCCCTGCAGGCATCTCCAACTACCAGCAGTCCTCGTTGCGCCGCTGTCTGGCAAAAGCGCAGTAATGGCCTCCCGTCGCTCGCCCGGCTTCCTCGCTGGACGGTAGCCATCTTGCGCACATGTATTCGCGCAGCCCCTAGCCGCTCGCGCGCAAGCCCCAGAGCGCGGCAGCTCTTGCTCTCATCAGTGGGCTGTCGTGAACTTCGTAGCTGCGGATTCATGGCAGCTTTCCCGCGCACCTCGGTGTGCCCACATATAATTCCTTTTGGAACTGGTGCAGCGGCGAGCGGCGCATCGCAAGTCTTTTGCGCAGCTTCATGGCCTTACACCATAATGGCGCTCTTACAGGAGTCGTTCGCGGCAGCGGATTTCAAGGCAATGGGCGACTCCTAGTGCGCACTTTGCATCACTCAGCGCCTCCGATGACTGTGGCGTGTTGTTGGTGGCAGCGTGGCCGTCCACTGCTGTCATAGGCGGGAGAGGTCTTCGGAGGCCCACCAGACTCTTGCTACGAGTGCCTATGGATTAACCTGCTCTACCTACATTGCCGTCCTGTCGCAGCGGTATAGTTTCTGTTGAGTTCGCGTCGCGGGCTCCCAACCCACCCCCACCGGATTACTTGTGCCTTGATCACCTTGATCTTGCCTCCCACGCCGTATTGTGCCGCACGCGCGGTCTGCTGTACCATGGGTGCGGCGCGCCAGGGCTCCTACCTCAAGACGTCCCCCCTTTCCATCCGGTTCCAAGCAGTCTTATCTCCACACTTAGTCACAAGAAAATAAAACGAGGGTGTAACGAGGATGTAAGGCTTATGTTTGAGCGTTCGCTGTGCCGTGAGAAGGCGCAGGACAGAAGGCTGCGTTGAATTCATATATATAGTTGCAGCATTTTATTTCATCCCCGGGATTCCGTTGCCAACGTCGTCATTGTATGTTGGTTTATGCTCGATTTTTATTTTCGCCTCGTAGAATTAGTTTTTTTCCTGTTTTGATAACAGGCTCAAGCTTACTCCGAGGCTCGTGCGTAAGGCAAAGCGAGAGGGAGGTTTCACCCTGCAGAATATACGTGAGCTGAAACCGCGTATCTGTATCGTACGCCCATATCGTCTTTTCTTTTGGTACCCAGGTTGCTCTATACATGCGTTTGCTTTTGCGTGTGTGTCAAGATATCGTGGGCGGCTGTGGTGTTGGTTGGCGCCGAAGTTACAATTAATCGGGCCAACCTGCCCACCACTGCACTCTCCGTAAGTTCAGAGGGGGAGGAGCGACAAACTTCTCCACTCCGCGTGCGAAAGATTGATTCGACTGCTTCCCGGCAATAGGGGCCACGCCTAAATTAGTCGTTGACCGGAGGCATGAGGCGTAGGCAAGTTCCGTAGCGAATAATTTAATTAGGCAAACAACAACCAAGTATTACAATATGCCCGACAAGGTAGCGCCGTACACTGACGTGACGCAAATAACACAAGCACCAATTGCACACGTTAACAGAACAATTAACACAAAGAAAGAAACATCAGGGCGATTGCTATGCAAAAATGTTACGAGACGGAAATACAGTACACAGGATTACAAAGAGAAACACAGAAAGCAAAAATACAAAGATAAAAGAGTTGAACTGAGTGGTGAGAAACGATGGCTGAGCTGCGGAGTGGCAAGGTCCGGCCGCAGGGAGTGTCGGGCTGCGACCCGGCCGACACGTCCTTTGCTCCAGGGCGTGCCCGGTTTCCCTGCCCAGCATTTCTCCGGCTCTCCTTGCAATGCGCCGCGACGTGCCCCGGTCGTGCGCAAATGTAGCAGCGTGGTGTGGATGATACTGCCGCGGGTAGCGGTTTTCCCTGGTGGCCCTTGCGGCCAGCGTCGGAGGACTTGTCTACGGGCCGGTCCTCACGTTTCAGTTCACGCCGGCCAAAGTATGTGGACCCCCTAGGAGTGACATAGTTGTCTGCCCTTTGTAGCAGCTCATTCTGATGGCCCGCCGTTTTCTCCTTCAGGAAGGTAGCCATCGACGGCGTGCAGTTCTCTAGAAACTGCTCCCTCAAAAGGAGGCTCTTGTTACCCTCGTAGGTCTGCTCGCACGAAGAAAGCTGTACCCACCGCTCCCAGTAATTCTCTAATCGGGAGAAGAACTGGGACGGGGTTTCGTGCTCGTGGCGGGCTTCTGTCCGGAACTTCTGTCGAAATCCCTCCTCCGTCAAGCGGAAACGAAGCAGAAGAGCTCGCTTGACCTTCTCATAGTCTACCGCATCCGCTCCCGGCATGCGGCCAAAAACGCTTAACGCCTCTCCCGCAAGGCACGTGCTAAGGGCAGTAGCCCACTGGTCTCGCGGCCACTTCTGGGCCTCTGCGACTCGTTCGAACCGTGTCAGGTAGGCGTCCAAGTCGTCCGTTTTATCGTTAAACGGCGCCATTAGCTTATGTGGACTGACGACCGTGAAACGCGATGTAGGTTCGCTTTGCACCGAAGCGGAATCTGAACCAGCGCTCCCGCCACCCTCGCCTCTCGCGTGGAGAATTTGTAGTTCAGCGTTCAGTTCGAGCATTCGACGAGCGGAGCGCGCCTTGTCCCCTTCTTCCTCCTCGAGCAGCCGCTGCTCTTGTTCTTTCATGCTCTCGCGCTGTTTCGCGCGCTCATCTCTGAGGAATTCCTGGAGGGTGACCCCCTCGAAGCCTAGCTGCTTCCCGAGAGCAATTATTTTTTCTAACTCTGCCATTGCACCAACGGTTCTTTGTTCTCAGTTCTGACAGTACGTGAGATATTGAACGCTATGCCTCGCGGTCACGGCCAATCGTGGTCAGCAGGTCTTGTCGCGGACGCCAGTTTGTCAAGATATCGTGGGCGGCTGGGGTGTTGGTTGGCACCGAAGTTAAAATTAATCGGGCCAACCTGCCCACCACTGCACTCTCCGTAAGTTCGGAGGGGGAGGAGCGACAAACTTCTCCACCCCGCGTGCGAAAGATTGTGATTCGACTGCTGACCGGCGATAGGGGCCACGCCTGATTAGTCGTTGACCGGAGGCATGAGGCGTAGGCAAGTTCCGTAGCGAATTAATTTAATTAGGCAAACAACAACCAAGTATTACAATATGCCCGACAAGGTAGCGCCGTACACTGACGTGACGCAAATAACACAAGCACCAATTGCACACGTTAACACAACAATTAACACAAAGAAAGAAACATCAGGGCGATTGCTATACAAAAATGTTACGAGACGGAAATACATTACAAAGGATTACAACGAGAAACACAGAAAGCAAAAATACAAAGATAAAAGAGTTGAAGTGGGTGGTGAGAAACGATGGCTTAGCTGCGGAGTGGCAAGGTCCGGTCGCAGGGAGTGTCGGGCTGCGGTTGCTCGTCGTGGGGCTGATGGGGGCTTGCGGATACGGGCGAACTTGGGCCTTCCGTCTTCGGGACCACCGTCGCCGTGCTCTACGCGTCAGATCTCCGCCTAGGCTCCTTGCCGACCACTTCCCTGGCTGACCTCACTCACGACCGCACGCACCGAAATCTCCAGACCAACTGCCAGCGCGCGGCGTTCCCGTCGCCCCTAGAGTCACTATTTAGTGACTCTAGTCGCCCCCTTCGCATGACAAAGAATGAAAAAAAAAACACAGGGAAAAAAAAAGACTCTTCAGGGGCCACGCACAGAGGAATGCAGCTCCCAAAAAGAAAAAAAAACACATGAAGGAATGTCTAAAGAATTCGGCACAATGCCTTAATCCCACGAGAAGTGTTTGGGGGCCGCGAACAGTGCCGGGGCATTCAATCCGCTTCTGCTGTTCCCAACACGTGCAAGCGCTTGCCACCTGTATGGCAACAATGCTAGGAGGGGGGGAGTAGTTTTGAGTGACCCCTCCCGCGTTATGGTGAGAATGCCGTTCCCCCGCGGGGAAGGGGGAAAAAGTCGTCGACGCCGCTCCGCGACATGTTTCTGGGAAACAAAGGTCAAAGCTGGACAGGGCAGGCATGAACTTTGTTACACAATCCCCACGAAAAGAATATTCTCAATAACATTCACAAACAAAACACACATTTCGTGCATGCACACATGCTCCTGGCGGACAAGCCACCTCAGATGAAAGTCGCGCACATCACTGTCACCAGCGCGCCCCACCTCGTCGTATCACTAGTTTTCCACGAAGGCTCGCAGGATAGCGCACCGACACACGCCTCACGCACTGCCACACCTCACGCCGTCACGTCCCAGTTAGTCAAAACAGTTTGACGCTGCACATTCGGTCGCAACAGTCCCACACTGAAACACGACCACACGCAAACCTATTGCGCTGCATAACATTTCAAAACACTACCAACAATGCACAAAATAACAATAAAAAGAAATTTCTAGCTAAGGGTGAAACTGGGCCGTCGCAACGCGTTTAGTTCACCCCATGGCTATTCACACCCGGCTGAGGTAGTCTGCGCCGACGTTATCTTTTCCCTTAATGCTCTCGACCCGAAGTCGTACTCCTGTAGGAGCAGCGCCCAGCGAAGCAGCCGTGAATTCATAAACTGAGCCTCGTTCAGATATTTCAGTGGCTGATGATCTGTCTGGACGGTGAATCGTTTGCCGTAGAGGTAGAAATTGAAGCGCTTGATAGCCCATACAATGGCCAAGCACTCCTTCTCAACTGCTGCGTACGCCTCCTCTCTGGGAAGTAGCTTGCGACTCGCGTACGCGACGGGATGAAGTCCGCCTTTTTCCTGCAACAGTACTGCCCCAACCCCTTGATCTGAGGCGTCGGTACGGAGTACAAATGGCTTGCTGAAATCCGCAACCTGTAGGATGGGGGCCTCTGAGAGCAGTTGTTTCAGGCTGTTAAAGGCTTGTTCTTCGTTATCCTCCACCTAACGCTGTTTGGTGCGAGTTTTTTGGTCAGGTCTGTCAGAGGTGCGGCAACAGTTGCGTAACTCGGGATGAATTCACGATAGTACCCCGCTAGGCCCAAAAAGGCTCGTACTTGGTGTTTGTTTATCGGTCGTGGGGCTTGGCGGATAGTGTCCAGTGTTGATTCCATTGGGCCAAGGGTCCCCTTTCGAATCTATGGCAGAGTGGAACTCGTTACCGGCTGACATAGTTTCTGAAACTGAGTTATCACATTTTCAAACAAAACTTTCATCGCACCTTGGCCTAGAAAATTCACCGTGATATTTTCAGTATTGTTGAAGCATTAAGTCTCATACGCTCAACCTATGTATCTGTCAGCGACTGCAGTGATGTGTACTTGCAATTTGTATATATAGTTATTCTTTGTATTTGTTAAGTACTGTGTGCCAATAATCTGTATTGTGTTGTTTTCATGCCCTCCCCCCTATGTAATGCCCACTTGGGCCTTTAGGGTATTTAAATAAATAAATAAATAAATAAATCGTGTGACCGAGAAAACACAGTTGATCGACGCCGAGTTCGCATTTCTTCGGGTGTATGGTCATCCCGGCTTCCCGGATTCGCGTGAGAACCTAGCTGCTCCAGTGCCTTGACATGGTCCTCCCACGACTCGGTCGCTACGAGCAGGTCGTCGTAGTAATGATAGACGTTGTCTATCCCGTCTAGGAGCTTCCTCATCAGTTTAGCAAAGACGGCTGGGGCGGTCCTGATGCCGAAAGGCATGTCCTGAATTGGTAAAGGCCACTGGGAGCCGAAAACGCCGTCTTTTCCCATGAGTGATCGTCCAGGGGGACCTGCCAATAGCCCTTCGCGAGGTCCATCTTAGAGAAGAACTTTTTGCCTCCCACCTCCTCGATGAGGCAGTCGGCGCAGGGGATCGGTTCGGCGTCGGCGACCAGTACCTCCTTTAATCTGCTGAAATCTATGCAAAAGCGGTTCGAACCGTCGGGCTTCTTTATCAGGACTGTTGGGGCATTATACGGTGAGCGTGACTTCTCGATCACGCCCATCCGTAGCATCGCGGCAACCTCCCTCTCAACTTCCTGACGCGCTGCGAAGGGAAGCGGGTACTGCTTGACCTGGATGGGCTTGTTGGTGGTAGTGGTCAAGTTGCACACGGCCCACGTGGTGTATCCTGGCCGATCGAAAAACAGCTCCTTATGTCGAGAAATGAGGGACCGCAGCTCCTGTGCCTGTGGTGGGGTCAGTTTCTCGGACGCCGCGACATCGCGGTGGTCGGCTTGTTCCCCGAGAGGCCACACCAGCGCCCCATCGTCTATATTGGAGGCTACCGCCGCAACCACCGGCACGTGAGAGTCGGTTTCAGGGACCCGGCTGAAGTATTTCTTCAGCATATTGACATGGAATGTTTTTGGATTGCCTTCAACATCAACCACGTAGTCGACTTCTCCCTTTTCCCCTTTAACCACATAGGGGCCCTTCCATTTCATTGTGAGCTTATTGTGCTCGGTGGGGAGCAGTAAGAGCACCTGGTCTCTAGCCTGTAATGCCCTCGATTTAGATCCGCGGTCGTAATACCGCTTGTATCGCTCACCTAGCTGCCTCTTCTAGAGCCTCATGTGCCATCTGACAGGTCGTTTTGAGCCTCTCTCGCAGGTCAATCACATACTGGTAGGCCGTCTTGGTCTCCTCTTCCAGTTTGTCCCTCGTCCACAATTCCTTCAGTATAGTGAGGGGGCCTTGCACGTTCCGCCTCTATAAAAGCTCGAACGGGGAGAACCCAGTGCTTGCCTGGGGGACCTCCCTGTAGGCGAATAAAAGCGGCTCGATAAACCGATCCCACTCCTTGGGCTGTTCTGTGCACATGCGGCGGGGCATCTTATTGAGCGTCCCGTTGAGCCTTTCCACGAAGCCATTGGTCATCGGGTGGTAGGGCGAGGTGGTCTGCAGGCGAAGAGACAGCAAACGGCCCACTTCTGCCATGAGTTCCGAGGTGAAGTTCGACCCTCGGTCACTCAACATCTCCTCCGGAACACCCACTCGGGCGAAAATTTGTAAGAGAGCCTCGGCCACCCGCTCGGTCTCGATGCTGGGCAGGGCGATGGCCTCTGGGAACCGGGTCGCATAGTCGACTAGCGTCATGATGTAGCGATTTCCCTTCCGATGCATCGCTCGGATGTGACACATAGCAGTCTCGCTTTGAGTGCTTTGTTATACCTATCCCATACAACCTCCAAATAGCCTGGTTGCAAGGCCCCATGTCGCTGATGACAGCATGAACCTTCAAACCAACAGCTTCGCACGCGCAGATTGTGGCATTGATCTTATCTTTCACAGTCTGTGCATGAAAGGAGTGGCCGGTGAATTCGTATGCCACAGTTTGTTTCCATCGGGTGGAAATGCCTCCTAACATAAACACAAGAGCGTGTGTTGCATAGCAGGACTCAGGCAGTGTGCTGTTGGCCAGTGGCACAGATGGCCTCCCGATCAGCATGTTAGTCGATGAGTCAAAGTCCAGGCTTTTAGTGATTTGCATTTCATCATACATCAGAACTGCATGGCATTCCTGCCCTGAAAGTTGGTCCATCTATGAAGCAGAAAAAAATATGAGTGTGTTCTGGATATTCGCAAACAAGGCACATACCTTGGCTCTCAGCAGATTCATGACCTCTGACAGTATGCCTGGGACAAACTTGAATCTCTCTATTTTGCACTGAAAAGTGCGTTCAGAAGGAAGCGGAATCCCAAGTTCTCATGCCACACTGTATCCCTGTGACCGGCAAGCAAGTTTCAGCCTGAGCACCTTCACAATACTCTGAGAGCTCCAAGCTGAACCTCGCATAGTAGTTTTTTGCAAGCAGGTCACCTGGTCATCATTCAGGTAGTCCGAAATAGCTGCATGTACAATACAATGTCATGAAAATACATATTTTGGTTACATGTAGGTAAGCTTCAGCCAGCAGTAATTTCTGGTAAATAAAAGCACAGGTTACCTTGTCTGAGATTCTTGTTTTCTTTTTCTAATGAAGAAACTTTTCACTGAAATAACGACAGCTTTCGTTTCAGGGCTGTGACCTCATCCTTTAGGGCATCACAGTCTGCTCCTGCAAACAAACACATATGAACTGGGTCAACGCCCATGACCCCAGCAGTTGACAGCTCAGTGCTTGCCAATTCATTGCAGCAGACGTGTCTGCCATAACAAGTGTACACTCCGGCAACACGCTGCACTTAAAGATGTCTCAGACATATGGGCCTATCGCTGTACTGTGTCATGAGCTGGAAAGTATTCTTATGAATTAAGTTAATATTTGCGTTCTTCCAAGCGTCCGGTGCGGTCGAGGTCATAAGGCATTGCATATACAGGGTGGCTAGTTTTTCTTGCACTGTCTCGCTTCCGTCCTTCAACAGATCTGCTGTTACCTGATCCTCACCAGCTGCTTTGCCCTTTTGCATTGAACCTAAGGCTTTTATTTATCTTCCGTATATGCGTTTAATGCTATAGTGATTATGTAGGCTCTTCAAGGGGCAGGGGAGATGGCCTGGTGTTGTGTCGATATTTATGAAGTAAGCATAAAAGAGCGATGGAGAGACGAATATCTAAAGGTTCGAGGGAGATATCAAGTTTGATCTTAGTGATGCTGAAATGAGGATTGTACTTTTGTGTGATGAAACGAGCGGCTCAATTTTGTACGGCTTCAAGCTTGTTGATAAGGTAAGTTTTGATAAGGGGACCCCGTAGGTGAAGCAAGTTCTAGTTGTGGGCACACAATTGTTAGATAAGCCACTTTTCTCACGTTATTAGGGGCGTTCCGTAAGTTCCGACGCCGGTACCCAATTGACCTTGAAGTGACCTTGAGTTTAGCATCATTTGCCATTTATTACACCAATTCTAAATGAGGTTCAGGTCAGTTTGGAGAGAGAGGTGATCATCTATAGAATTAATGGGGCGGTAAATAATGCAGTCGTGAGCAAAGAGTCGTACGGAAGAGGATATGTCTGTGAGCAAGCCGTTAATGTATATTAGAAACAATAATGGGCCAAGAACACTGCCTTGAGGTACGCCAGATGCTACATCACAGAGTGGGGAGGTGAAATTGTTAACTGTAGTGAACTGCTGACAATAAGAAGGAAAGTTACGAAGCCATGACAATGTTAAAGAATCTAGGCACAGAGCAGACAATTTTGAGAAAAAGCGGTAATAGGCAGTGCGGTCGAAAGCATTAGCAAAACCTAAAAAGATACAGTCAGTTTGTAGGTTAGCGTCCATGTTGAAGTGCAAGTCAGTCGTAAATTCTAGCAGTTGAGTGTCACAAGAAAAACCTTTCCAGAAGCCGTGCTGATTAAGAAAAAAGAAAAAATTTAGTTCCAGGTGGCAGTAAATGTGGGAGGCGATGACGTGCTTGAGTAATTTACAGCAAATGCAGGTTAGCGAAATGGGGCGGTTCGTTTCGGGTGATTTTCTGTCTCCGCTTTTCAACACTGAACGATCTTAGCAATTTTCCAATCTGTAGGAAGCAAATCAGATGATAATGATTGCTGATAGATGTGGCAAAGAATCTCGCTGGAGACCGATACAGTGTTTTTCAATATTTTAGAATTAATGTTGTCAACACCAGCGGTTAAAGAAACCTTAAGATCGGTCAGAGGTTGTTACCATAACGCCAGCTGTTCGTGCTGGTATTTAACACCTGACCAAAAGCTACAACCATCCGCACAAGTCATCCATGGCATTAACATTATAAGGAACATATAGCCACCATTCAATAAGATCTCACCTGCAAGATCAAAATTCTGGCTACAAAAGGCTTTGAGCTGCTGCCTTGGGCTTCAACGACTGGCCAGGCGGTATTATTGGGGCAGCAGGCACTGAAAGTTGTGTGCAGAAAACAGTCACTGAAAGCTTCCAGGCGACTTCAAGCACTGGCATGTCATGCTGATTGGTCAAGGGTTGTTACCATAACGCCAGCTGTTCGTGCTGGTATTTATTGCCTGACCCAAAGCTACAGTCATCTGCACAAGTCATCCATGGCATTAACATTATGAGGAACATATACAACCACCATTCAATAAGATCTCACCTGCAAGCTGGAATTGCTGGCTCAGACCAAGTGCTGGAGCGGCTGTCTTGGGCTTTAGCAGCGACTGGCCAGGAAGTACTCTCAGGGCAGCAGGCACTGAATGTTTGTTGTGAGAAAACAGCAAAGGGATGCTTTCCAGAGGACTTCACATACAGAAATGCATTTCAGACCAAATTTTAGAGTTGTGACTGTCTTTAGTATTAATTGCTAGAAACAAAACTCGGACGCTAGGGCATGAAATCAGCAGTAGTATGTTATGTAAAGAAAGTGGATCCTGACTATATACTTATGATATACGTCCACACCGATCAAGTGTTAACTGAACTGCCCTTAGTAGCATAGTTTCATGAGACATGCAGTGCACGGCATGCTCTACATTACAAGTATATTTCTAATGCTGTAAATTGACCTACCACTTTTGAATATGCATGCCACTGCAGTTTGTGCCCCGGTCAGTGTAGTCAACGAGGAACAGATTTATGCTCATGTAAAGCTTTGTAGTAAAGGCTGTAGTACCTTGCACTGATGACGTGGCCAGCAGAGCAAGGGGATGACGGATTCCCTCCTGTGCACGAGGTGACACGGGGGGGGGGGGGGCTGTTGGGAAGCAAGCTGCTTGGAAAGCCATCTGCAGTTACAGTAGTGAGGACTTCTGTTTACTCGAAAATAAGACAGGCTCGATCACTGAATTCTAAGTTCTTGATATGCGAGTAAGGAGTTTCAGAACGTGCCTTCGGGTCGGGTATTTTCTTTTCCACCTGCTGAAGTTGTATCACCACCACCTTGCTTCTCTGTGTGTTAAAGCGATGAAACTGTTACATATATGAGGAAAGAGCACAGACTATAATGCACTACTCATACCATTGCATGACACTGGTAGCTTTCTTCCAGTTTTGTGGGGCTGGTGGCAAAAGAGCGAAGGCACAGCGGTGGGCTTCAGCTTCTTTATGCCATGCTTCAGAAGAATCAGAGGCTTAAACTGATCTGCTGTAAAATGCTCCTGGAAATATTAACAAAAAAGTGGTTACTCCCAAACTGATAAGGGGTGCTTGAACAGCATGGAAATGAGAGAATAAAGCAGGCAGAGTTGGTAACTGTTGCGGGGCTGTTTTTTTTTTTGTACAGCACACTTTTTTCCTAGACAAGATCAGTGCCAATACGGGAATTTTTAAAGGAAACTTGCCCGCTTGAAGGCGAAAAATTTTCCACTCGAAACCGCATTTGCTTTAGACGAAAAAGAGCGAGATACAGTGACAAAACTTAATTGCAAGAAAGGCGTAGCCCCCTGTTCCTTAATTCCACTTCTGTACTGCAAATGCGTCTTCAGCACCAGTATTATAATCCCTGTTCAGGATCCGCGTCGCGCGCCATCGTAGTAACAATGTAGCACATGTGTTAATCTTGTCTGCATAAGCCCACCCTTAACATTTCCAGCTTTGTCTAACGACTTTTTTGAAGCAGAGAAAAAGGCAGAAAATTTCAGACTTACCTCGCAAAGCTTGCTGGACTTATTCGGCGAGAAATCGCTCCGGCCGATGCGATCCAAGCAAACTTTTGTCCGCTTCTTGTCGTGCTTACCCAGGGGCACCGAAAACAGCCTTTTGCCCCTTCCCGAGCGAGTCGAGCAACCAAAGGCACAGCACACAGTCATGACCCGCGACTGATCACTACCCGACCCGCTAGGCAGACGAGTAGTTCACCACTTTGCTCGAGCAAAAATAGAGGAGGCTATATGGCTCGAGTCACAGCGCGGACCAAGCTTCCAGCAAGCGCAGAACAAGTCGGTTAGAGGCTGAGAAACAGCGTAGCAGCGTGATGGCTCAAGATCAACTCGAACGTTGAAGTACGCTGCGCCGAGGCGATCGCTGTTCCTAAACGAGCAGACATTCTTTTCTCCGTGCGAGCAGATACAAAATGGACGCCGACTTCCGGCAGAAAAACAGAAACCCAAACGGGAAAAGCCATATGCGGATACAGAAAAAAGGCGGCGGCGTACATCAAAGTTTGGCGGTACTTAAAAAAGCGGTAGCGGCAATAGAGGAGATTTAGGTGCGACCCCTTGACCGGACAATTTAAGGAAAGGAAACATATCTAAACATATCTAAGTGGACACCCGAACCGCGCCGTAAGGCAAAGAAAATGGAATGAAAATGGTTTTAAGGAAAGTAAAGGACGCCTGTCTCTCATATACCGGTGGACACCCGTACCGCGCCGTAAGGGAAGGGAAGACGAAGCGAAATCGGCACAATGCAACGTTGCAAGAACGTAGTTAAATCGCCACGCAGGCAACGGCCGATTACAAAGCAGCAGACGCCACGCGGAACACGGCCACGTGATGGACCGATGTAGTCCAAGCGCACGTTACATGTCATCCGAGCTTTTTAAAAGTCAACTGCAAGATATTTGACGCCAGCGTCGCCAGGGTACAGTTTCTCTGCTGTAGTTTCCACATGAAAACGCGTACATCACACTCAAGCCAGTTAAAGCCAAGCCAACCACGAGCCAACCAGAGAGAAATTCACGAAAAAAAATGGCCGCTTCTAGTAAGGGCAGAGGCACTGTTTCTCCAAACTCCGCCAGAAAAGCTCGCGAAATTCGCATAAATGCCATCTACGAGGAAGCCAGGAAAAGGGCAATAAGTAGAAGCAAAGCGAAACTCATGGAAGACCCAAAGCCGTCTACCAGCGATCCTGAAAGCAAGGTCGAAGACAACGCATACCGTGACAGCACTTCTGCGTCCTCAGTAACACGCAGTAAGGATGACAGCGAACGCCTGGTGGGACCCCCGGTCGTCTTGTCAGCTGAGCCAAACTTCACGACGAAAGCTCGCGTGTTTGATCTAAAAGCAATTTTCGAGGAAATCAGGACGACGGCCGTGAGTAGAAGTGAAGGCGCGAGACTCGCAGAAGACCCAAAGCCGTCTACCAGCGATCCTGACACCAACGTCGAAGACAAGGCATACCGTGACAGCACTTCTGCGTCCTCCGTAACATGCAGTAAGGATGACAGCGAACGCCTGGTGGGGCCCCCGGTCAACTTGTCAGCTCAGCCAAACTCCACGAAGAAAGCTCGCGTGTTTGATCTAAATGCAATTTTCGAGGAAGCCAGGACAACGGCCGTGAGTAGAAGTGGAGGCGCGAGACTCGCAGAAGACCCTAAGCCGTCTACCAGCGATCCTGAAAGCAACGTCGAAGACAAGGCATCCCATGATAGCACTTCTGCGCCCTCCGTAACACGCAGTAAGGATGACAGCGAACGCCTGGTGGGGCCCCCAGTCAACTTGTCAGCTGAGCCAAACTACACGAAGAAAGCTCGCGTGTTTGATCTAAATGCAATTTTCGAGGAAGCCAGGACAACGCCCGTGAGTAGAAGTGAAGATGCGAAACTCATGGAAGATCCAAAGCCGTCTACCAGTGATCCTGAAACCATCGTCGAATACAAGGCATACCGTGACAGCACTTCTGCGTCCTCCGTAACACGCAGTAAGGATGACAGCGAACACCTGGTGGGGCCCCCGGTCAACTTGTCAGCTCAGCCAAACTCCACGAAGAAAGCTCGCGTGTTTGATCTAAATGCAATTTTCGAGGAAGCCAGGACAACGGCCGTGAGTAGAAGTGGAGGCGCGAGACTCGCAGAAGACCCAAAGCCGTCTACCAGCGATCCTGAAAGCAACGTCGAAGACAAGGCATCCCATGATAGCACTTCTGCGCCCTCCGTAACACGCAGTAAGGATGACAGCGAACGCCTGGTGGGGCCCCCGGTCCACTTGTCAGCTGAGCCAAACTCCATGAAGAAAGCTCGCGTGTTTGATATACATGCAATTTTCAAGGAAGCCAGGGCAACGGCCGTGAGTAGAAGTAAAGATGCAAAACTCATGAAAGATCCAAAGCCTTCTACCAGCGATCCTAAAAACAACGTCGAAGACAAGGCATCCCAAGACAGCACTTCTGCGCCCTCCGTAACACGCAGTAAGGATGACAGCGAACGCCTGGTGGGGCCCCCAGTCAAAGTGTCAGCTGAGCCAAACTCCACGAAGAAAGCTCGCGTGTTTGATAGAAATGCAATTTTCGAGGAAGCCAGGAGAACGGCCGTGAGTAGAAGTAAAGACGCGAGACTCGCGGAAGACCCAAAGCCGTCAACTAGCGACCCTGAAAGCAACGCCAAAGACGGGGCAACTGGTGGGAGCAGTTCTACGTCCGCCGCTACGCGAAGTGAGGAAGGCAGCGATGAAGACCTCGTGGGACCGCCCATCACACTCTCTGCTGAAGTCAACGAGAAAAGAACTAGCTTGGAGGAAGACGAGGAGGAACGTAAGCATACCACAGAAGCATATCGGGCAATTCCAGTGAAAGAGCTACTTACGCTGCGGCATGGCACAAATATTGTGTCTGCATTGGCTCTGGATCCCAAAGGAGCACGTCTTGTCACTGGCGGGTATGACTTTGATATTACATTGTTCGATTTTGCTGACATGGATTCATCTCTGCAGCCGTTCCGCTCGCTCCGGCCTTGCGACTGTCACCAGATAAGAAACCTCGAGTACAGCTACACAGGTGACACGTTTCTGGTAGTATCTGGGAGTGCTCAAGCCAAAGTACTAGATCGAGATGGTTTCGAAGTGATGGAATGCGTTAAGGGAGACCAGTATATTACAGACATGGCGCGCACCAAAGGTCACGTAGCTATGCTAAATTACGGCTGCTGGCACCCGCGCAGTCGTGAAGACTTTCTCACTTGCGCCAACGATGGTACATTGCGTCTGTGGAATGTGGGCAAGCCCAATTGCCACAAAGCGTTGGTGAAAACCAAGCAGCTGGGCCGCCTTAGGGCCATCCCGTCGACATGCCGATTTAGCCGGGACGGCCAGCTTATGGTTGCCGGCTGCCAGGATGGGTCACTCCAATTTTGGGACCAGCGGCGCGCATTGGTGCACCCCAGCAGCACGGTCCGCGAGGCACACCAGCGGGGAACTGACGTAACCTGCATGGCGTTCGCCCATGACGGCCGCCAGCTGGCCACGCGCTCTTGTGATGACACGCTGAAGTTGTGGGACACCCGCGCATTGCGGCCCACAGCGTTACACACGTTTTCAGACCTCGACAATTTGTACCCGGCCACTGACTGCGGTTTTAGCCCAGACGACCGGGTTGTGTACACAGCCACCTCGAATGCCGCTGGTAGGGGCCAGTTGGTGTTCTTTGAGCGTGACGCCATGCGGGAGGTGTTGCGACTCCAGCTGCCATCGCCAGTGGCCCGTATCATATGGCATGCACGCCTCAACCAACTTCTGGCGGGGTTGGCATGCGGAGAGGTGCGCCTGCTGTACGACGCAGCCTACAGTCACCATGGTGCACTCTTAGGTGCATTCAAGGCAGCTCTGGCCAGACCTACACCGCAGGGCCTCACGCAGGCGCAGGTGCTCACACCACATGCACTGCCACTGTTTCGTGAGGAGCGACCGCGCAGCTCACGCAAGCGTCTGGAGAAGGCACGTAAGAATCCTGTGCTGTCTCAGAGGCATGATCTTCCAGTGACGGGCCCTGGGCAAGCAGGCCGTATTGCTTCAACAGGCAACAGTCTGTCTTCCAATATTTTGCGCAACCTGGCACCACCAAGCGTGTTGATGACAATGTGGACCCACGCGAGGCCATCCTCAAATTTGCCAAGAAGGCAGCTGAGAACCCTTATTGAGTGACGCCTACCTGCGCTTCAACACAGCCTAAGTCAGTCTTCCAAGAAAGTGAAGAGCCAACACCTGCTAAGAAGTCAAAGCAGGCGTAGTGCCTTTTGGTTCCAAAATGCACATGGCGTGGCAAGCCTCGGCGTGAACTGTTGGCCCAAGCGTATTTGTATGAAAGGTGCCATGTCGATCGTGCTATGGAATTGTTGCAAGAACTTTTGAATTCTCAATCCCATCTGACAGACTGTTGTATTACTGCAGTGCTTGCATTTCCCTTGATATTGAAGTGGCAGTAGTGTACGTAGGTCATCACGCGGTGATGTGCTCACACTGGTCACTGTTCCTTATAACAGCACCTGCTAGTGCCACTATTTGTACATATTCATGTTGTAAGTGTACCCATAAAGGTGATCATGCATAAACTGAGACACTGTCTGTATTAGTGCATGTTCAAGCACTAAAAGTTTTTCTGCTGGTTTTCAAAACGTGTATTCGTTATTTTTCCTTACTCTGCCCCGCCGCGGTGGCTCAGTGGTTAGGGCGCTCGACTACTGATCCGGAGTTCCCGAGTTCGAACCCGACCGCGGCGGCTGCGTTTTTATGGAGGAAAAACGCTAAGGCGCCCGTGTGCTGTGCGATGTCAGTGCACGTTAAAGATCCCCAGGTGGTCGAAATTATTCCGGAGCCCTCCACTACGGCACCTATTCTTCCTTTCTTCTTTCACTCCCTCCTTTATCCCTTCCCTTACGGCGCGGTTCAGGTGTCCAAAGATATATGAGACAGATACTGCGCCATTTCCTTTCCCCAAAAACCAATTATTATTATTAAGCTCTGTTGCCACTTAAACTCACTCTGCATTTTTAATAATAATAATTCGTTTTTGTGGAAAGGAAATGGCGCAGTATATGTCTCATATATTGTTGGGCACCTGAACCGCGCCGTAAGGGAAAGGATGAAAAAGGGAGTGAAAGAAGAAAGGTGCCGTAGTGGAGGGCTCCGGAATAATTTCGACCACGTGGGGATCTTTAACGTGCACTGACATCGCACAGCACACGGGCGTCTTAGCGTTTTGCCTCCATAAAAACGCAGCCGCCGCGGTTGGGTTCGAACCCGGGAACTACGGATCAGTAGACGAGCGCCCTAACCACTGAATCACCGCGGCGGGTTGTCTCTCTGCATTTTTGGGAGTAGATAATTTGCTCCAGATGTTGGATATCTCTAAGTATAAAGTTTGATGAGTATATGGAAAAGGAAGTTAACATCTTGCTGCCTTGGTAGCAATACCTAGACTTTGTACAATGTAGCATTCCTGCAGGCTGTAGCCGAAATTTTGATTGCATTTGCTTCATCATTGTTTATATATGTGGTCACTGAAGTGAATACTAGGTCGAAATTTCAGGGGCCAATTTGTGGGCAGCTCTTGGTGGGGGTGGTTGGAGAGTGAGGGGGAAAATGCACAGAGCATTTTTTTATTCTTTCTCAAATCTGTTAAATTTATTCATTAATTCACAGAAACAAAGGGTTCAGTGCAGTTTAAAAGAAGTTGCGGAAGGCACTTAAGACTAACGCTGCTTTGAATGCTAGTTTTTTCATTTTTATTTTATTTTTTTCTCTTCTTTTCTAATGACACACTTATTAACATGGCCGTAAGGCAACGCATATATTGGGTTCACCTTCGTTTGCCAAGAAGCAACACATTTTTGTGGCCTATGGATTGTGTGCTTGCCTTGCGATCAGAAAGTCCCGGGCTCAGTGCCCCGCACCTTCAGAAGAAATTTTATTAAAGTGAAAGCTTTACTAGCCGCAAACTAGCGATTTCGCCGTGGCGGTACTCCGAGGAGGCACTTGACGTCACAATGCGCGCCTCGCCGCGGATATTTCTCTCTCTCTCGCTCCATAGGGATCCCAAGCTCGGCCAGGCGGCGCCGTGAAAGCTAGTGTTCCTGCATATGCTCCCGCAGGGAGCAGAGTTGCGCGAAGGTCCGCCATTTTGTTCCAAGCTGTGCGGGAAAGCAGCTCCTCGAGCGCACAGGCGCTGTGATCATGACGGGGCTGGCGTTGTAGAGCAGTTCGCTTTTTTTTAAAGCTTAGAAACGGCGCCAGATTGCAGGCATCCTTTTTTATTTTTACTGTCTCAGTGCTCAGGAATCGATGCTAAGCCCATCATACTTCGTTGAAAAAAACGCCGGAAAAATAATCTGATTTTCCGAAAATATCATACAGCATGACAGAAAGATCGCGGAATGACAGCGATAGCTCCCAGTGCAGACATTAATGGCGCAGAAATGCTTGGAAATGAAAAACCTGCGTGAGTTGTGCGATGAAGAGAAGTTTGGTAATGCATCTTCCTGCAAAACCACATTGAAATACATTATTCTATAGGGTTGCGACCACCGATGTTGCACGAAGCTTGTGAAACCACGCTGCATACGATGTGAATGCGGGCAGTCTAAAACAATGCATTTTGCAAGCAAGTAAATCTTACCAACCAAAGGCACAGATATCGCAAACTCGCGCGCTTATCTTTCACAAAATATACCTACCATTTGTTGCTCTGACTTCTAGCCCTCCACTGCATTTTTCCTATGCCGTGGTCATCTTTTCAAGCCAAACACATCACGTGCCGTACTTCTTTAACATCCGAAAGTTAGAGAAGCCTGCCTTAAGTCATTGCAGCTGAATTGTGGTATACGGGTTTCCAAGGATCTAGAAAAGTGATGTGTATCTCTTTCTGGTGCTGTTATTTGCTAGTTTTTCTCTAAGCCCTATTGCGTTTTCTCTTCACCTACTTGAATTATATGTACCGTCACTGCATTCTGAAATATCTTTGTTTTGGACTGCTCCATGCTTTTACTCAAGGAAAAACTTATCTGAATATCCAATTTTGCTTTAAAGTATTTCATTCTATTTTTGTTCCCCTCTCCTCCAGTGCAACCTTAAAGGTATTCTTAACAAATAAAATAGTTAAATAGCCTAGGCAAAGCTTGTTCACTGCGTAAAAAGCTTTGCCGCTTTCGGTACGGTTCTTGCAGTTTGGCGCACTGCACCCCGTCATAGTTGGAGGCTGCCGTCACTGCACAGTATCAAAATATATACAACTGGAGCGCATGGAAAAGGCGGCAACACACCGCAGCCGACCGCACCGGACGCGTCCGATCACGATGGCAGCCGAGAGGGTACTGGGGCTGGCGAGGAACCGGCGTAGCGCTTGGAAAGTCGACTCCTCCACTTCAATATGAAACAAACGTCGTCAACAGAATCACGTGACGGTCGCTCGGCGAATGGCGTCAAGAGCGGCGCGGGAAAAACAGTCGCGAAACTCTGCTCCCTGCGGGAGCATATACAGGAACACTAGCTTTCACTAGTGTTCCTATATATGCTCCCGCATATATGCTCCCGCAGGGAGCATATATAGGAACACTAGTGAAAGCGGAAAATCAGCGCCCTCTGCGGCGGGATTTTCATAACGCGGGACGAAGGCAGCTGGTGTTCTTCGCTTCGCGATGTATCGATTGCGGTGCGGCTTTAAAATGATAAGTGATCTTGACGGACATTTTCGCCGCTCGTATCTCATGAAAGGAGAGCGTTTGGCACCTAATGTGTACAGTGTGGAGCAGATCATTGAGGACAACGATGCTTGTGTTCAAGCGAAGTGCGTGTCGCAAGTGAGCGACCACGTCAGCTACGACGTGCATCTCGATGTAAGTGCACAGTCCTTCCGCTTTTCGGAGAGTAGACATTTTTACTGCTAGTGAGTTACTGTTCGCGTTCTGCATACTGTGTCACGTCGATTTTTGCATGCTCGGCGCACTCGCCAGAACACGCCGTTTGTCACGCATGTGGTTTCGGATTGCATTACAGACTCATGGCTCAAGTGCTGTTTGCTTTTACATTTGACTCGTGAGTGAGCATACAAACGCGGTTCAGCACGCCGCGGCATTCTAGTTCGCACGTTCACGTGTGTACGCACGCACTTCAACAGCAGAGCTGATATGTGCCATTTGATGCTTGGATGACGACTGCGCGCGAGCACTCCGCTGTTTAAGACTCCGCTCTTACTTTTGGCCGCGCGTGTACAGCTGCGCGCTTGTCGAGGCATGCATTCTGAGACATTTATTTCTAAACTGTTAAGCTGTAGTGGCGGGCTTAATTTTGACCACCTGGGATTCTTTAACGTACACTGCCCCGCCGCGGTGGCTCAGTGGTTAGGGCGCTCGACTACTGATCCGGAGTTCCCGAGTTCGAACCCCACCGCGGCGGCTGCGTTTTTGTGGAGGAAAAACACTAAGGCGCCCGTGTGCTGTGCGATGTCAGTGCACGTTAAAGATCCCCAGGTGGTCGAAATTATTCCGGAGCCCTCCACTACGGCACCTCTCTTCCTTTCTTCTTTCACTCCCTCCTTTGCCCTTTCCTTACGGCGCGGTTCAGGTGTCCAACGATATATGAGACAGATACCGCGCCATTTCCTTTCCCCCAAAAAAACAATTATTACACTGACATCACTCAGTACACAGGCGCCTTGAGTTTCGTCTCCATCGAAACGCGGCTGCCGCAGCCGGAATCGAACCCGCGCCTTCGGGGTCAGCAGCCGAGGGCACTAATCACCGAGTCGTCGCGGCGGGGAGGCAGCTCAAAACATTGCATGAATTCGCGTGATCATTTTCTGCGGATGAGTCACAGTGTGACTGAAGGCTGCTTTCGACTTGCGAACAGTGATCCAGTCACAGTGTTGACTGCGTGAATTTAAGCGGTACTTTCTTTTTTTTTACCGCAGCTAACTTGGTCACTTCATGCAAAGCAGGAGCTTCGCATAAAGGGCGGCCGCTGCACTTGTAAAGCGGGCATTGCAGCGCAGTGCAAGCATTTCGCCGCGGTAGCAGCTTTGCGCGTATTTTTGGTCATACAAAAGCATTCAACATGTCTGCTCTCCTACGTGCCATAAACTATTGGAACAGCCTTCCTGACGATGCTACTAATACCAGAAATCCTGCTACATTTCGTGATAAAATAACCGCAATCTTCGCCTAGTTGTCTCAGTTCTGTGTATTCTTGCGAAAAATGTTTTATTGCTGCTTAGAGTGAACTAACTTGTGCACTTTTTAGCCTCTCTGTCAAATCGTGTTGCATTTCCATGTTGCCACATTTTGAAACACGAAATTATTGTGTGTTATATTACTTTATTTGTATTCTTCTGAGTGCCTCTTGCTAACTATTGTATAAAGTTTTTCTTCTGTCCTTATTTTCTGTCCTTATTTTGTGTTTTTTTTTTGCGCTGTTCTCTAACTTCTATGTACTGCCCCACTCACACAATGCTCCAATGTAAAGGAGCCTGTGAGTAACTTGAATAAATAAATAAATACATCAACCGCTACGAGGAAACTTCCTGCACCAGCCAGCCTCAACAGTGGGGCAAACCAAGCATGAAACCTCAGAGGCCACGGAACCAAGACTTGATGGCATTCTTTCCCAGTGAGTCTCAGCACTATTGAATTTTGTCTAAGGTTATTTCCTACACTTTCAGTTGTGTGCGCATGCTTCTCTTAGCATATGAAGCAAACAGAAACGTTAAATCCTTGCAATTATTTAGCATCTTGCCATGCTGAATTTCCAAACAGCTTGCATTTATACTAAAATTAAGTTGCACTTCTCTGTTCAGAACGTGTGTAACCTGATGGATGTTTGCCTATGTCCCTTTTGCATAACAGGTCAAGAGAGCAATTCGGCCAACACGAAGGCTGCATCTCCGTCCATTCTACTGAACTACCCGGACGTAATGAGTTCGATGAAGGAAATTTTGGAAATGGGACAAATGAATGCGGAGAAATTGGTGTGCCAGGGCATGCTTAACAAAATTGTAGATCAAGCTTCAAAGGTGGCAGATGAAGAAATTTTGGAAGACCTGCTGAAATTAACGGCACGGCGGCCTGTGTACCACTGCCTGAAAGTTGTTGACAACAGTGCAACAAAAAAAACAATCATGCACAGGGACCTTGCAATAGAGATGAATAGCTTAGAGGCTGCTAAGTACCAAACCGACGTTGTCCTATCTTGCAGTCCCTGCAAACTGTCTGTCCTAACACAAGGCCAAGCAAAGTGTCCACGGTAAGTTATAACGGTAGTGAAGGCAATCTTTCAGCTGATTTCAAATCATTCGTTTAAAACGTGCAGGTGGCTTCAGGAACGCAGATATCGGATTAGCAGCACCAAAGCACATTGTGTACACACCAAAAGTGGTGAAGATGGCTACAGGAAAGCTGCTAAGCAACTGAGGACTGCACGCTCATTCAAGAATGCTGCTATGTGTTACGGTAAGATCTAACTTCTATCTTGCACACCATGGTGCAAAGCTCATGACAATGGCATGCTCTCAAGTTAAATATGAGATGTGTCGAAGGCAAAGTTGAAGCACAAATGAGGTTCATTGAAATCAAGTGATTGACATGTGGATGAATTAAATGGAAAACTTGAATATTCAACAAGTATCAACACAGAAGCGAGAGCACGAGAGGAGCTGGAGTGGCGGCTTGAGGCACACATATTTCAGGTGTGATTTTGTTTGCTTTTCTAATGCGCATAGGATGTGCTTCTGCCTTGCTAAGAACCTATTATTTCACAAAATCATTTTTAATTCCTTGCCTCTCCAGACAGGGTTGGTAGTGCTGCCTGAGCAGCCATGGCTGTGTTGTAGCCCTGATGGACTTGTGAAGCTTGAGAATGAGACCGTCCTCGTGGAGATAAAGTGCCCATTTAAATATAAAGATACGCCATTCATCAACTATGATGATCTATAAAATTGCCCTACCTGGAATTCCAAAAAGACCGGATTGAGCTTAGGTCTAGCCACCAATACTACACCCAAATCCAGGTACAACTGTATGTTCTGAACTTAAATAAGGCACTACTCTATGTTTTTACTCCTCAGCAATCTGTGATTGTAGCAGTAAAGAGGGATGAAGTATTTTTGACTGAGCTCATCCCAAAGATGGAATACTTTTATTTCCAATTTCTCATCTCAAACCTTTAGATTTTAGTATAATTTATTTTGTTTCCACTCACAAGCAAAGAGGGTTCTTGTAAGTCGGCACTCAGTACGTCAACAAATCAAGCTTTCTGTTTTAAGTGCAATATTTTCACTCCATCTTCTAGTCCTTAAGCATTGTTACTGCATTCTTACATAGCACAAGTAATCAGGGCAGTTTTACATTTTAATATTTTTGGTGGTATTTATGTGTGTATAGTGAAATGCTGAACAGCGACAATAACTTATTTGAGTGACTTGGTTTTGTAACCAGTGATACTAATTGCACTCATGTTTTCAGAAATAAAAGTTTACTTTTCGCAGCTCTATTGGGTACACCAGATCATTTCACCATACTTAAGACCAAACATAAAGCCTTTCTTCCAGATTTATAAATGCGTTGTTATAGAAACAATGCTGCTTACACAAAATGAGTAAAATACACGTAAGGAATGTGTTTAATGCAGTTATCTAAAAAAATTAAAAAAGCAGGCAACAAATACCACAACCCAAGATGTGAACATAAAATATCACACAAGGGTAGCAGTGCCACTGCAAAAACATCCCTTCAGGTATCATTGCAAAAAAATCTTCTGTCATTGGCATGGTGCAAGTGAAAGAGAACAGCACTCAGAAAAAACATATTCAAGCACTACAGAGCTTAGCATTGCCACAGTGACACAGTGCATTTGTTCATTTTCTTTGCATACAGATGACAGTGCACTTACTGGTTGTGCCAAAGGTACAAAGAAGAGGTGCCAGTGAATGACACAAATGCATGAAATGCATAAATTACTAATACACATAAGGAATCTGAGAAATACAATTATTTGGGAATTAAAAATAGCAATAGAACAACAAAAACAACCAATATATTGACATAAAATACAACACAATGGTAGTGCTACTGTGCACAAGCTGTGCATAAATCTGCAAAAACATCCCATCAGGTAACATTGTAAAAAATCTTCTGCATTGGCATGGCACACGTGAAAGAGAACAGCAGTCAGAAAAAAAAATATGCTAGCACTGCAGAGCTTTGCATTGCAATAGTGGCACAGTGCATTCGTTCATTATTGTTGCACACACAACAATGCACTTGCTGGCTGTGCCAAAGGTATAAAGAAAAGGTGCCAGTGCATGATACAAATACGTGAAATGCATAAATGAGTAAAACACATAAGGAATGTAAGTAATACAATTATTTGCAAATAATTAAAAATGGCAGTAGAATAACAAATACAACAACTAATATGTGAACACAAGAAAATCTTTTTCGCTATCCACTGGCCTTTTCAAACTGCTTTAGGCTAGTACGCAAGTCATTTGAATTCTTGTATTTAAGCACAGTGCATAAGCTTTCGAAAAAGATTGCCAGGTTCGAAGTCGATACGACAGTGAAGGTCTGCTCATTTGTTATTGATTCAAGGCTGAGCCACCTACTTTAAAACAATGAAGAACTGCTTAAGACCTTTGACACTAAGGTGAGAAAGGTAAAAGCCTGGAGCCTTTTGAAGGAGGCTGGATTTATTAAAGCACTAAGCCAGAAAATACCATAAAATATAATGCAAGTGCAAAGCATTCAAATATCGTGCCAGGAGACAAAGGGAACAACTTATCAGCATGAAGCCAGTGATCCCCTTCCCAACTACACCAGGTAAGCAGACATGCATTTAGCGATATAGAAATGATGCCTGCAACACATATCAAAACTTACAGAGAAGTTAAACTGAATTCAGGTCTTGAGTGTGAACTAAGTGTGCCCATCATGTTGCTTGCGCAGCGTGAGAGTGGGGAGGGTTAAGGAGCAAACACAAGTTACTAACACCCCACTTGAGATGAAGAGAAAATGGGCATGGGCAGCAAGGCATTGCTTAGTAAAGGGGCTAGCTTATGGTCTCTAAGGGTAACAGGCTGGATTCCAAGAAAAGGTAAACATAGCAGGTGCAACATATCCAGGTTGGGATATGACATCAGGAAGCTTGTGGGGTTAAGGCAGCCGCAGCTGGCATAAGTGGAGGGACACGGGAGAGGCCTTCATCCTGCAGTTGGCATATTGGACCGATGATAATAGTTGCGGTGAACACACCAGCCTTATTTCTTGATGATTGGTGGCTGCATATTAACAAGAGCAGCACACACAGAAACTACTTTGTTCATGTGTGGCATCAACTTGAAATTTTGTAGCTCAGAATGCGGTAGATTTTTAGTTTCTGAATAACCCTCTCAACATGAATGCAAACAGATGCGATTTCATAAATTTTTTCCATGGCTTCCTGAGACAGTTGACCACCTCCTACATTAAAACAGGCATAAGTAAGACCGCACCTTTCCCCTCAACAGTAGTTCTTATGCTAGGAAACCTTTTGTCACTAAGGGCTAAATCACCTGGCTTCAGGAGTTCCAACAACCCAGAATCTTGAGTTATAATGGAATCCGTCTGATGCATACACATTAGACACAAATGCGATCATTCCATTTGGTATGATCCCAACAAGAAATTTTATAGTGTAGCAGCTCTCGTAGTTTGAATACATCACATACTGACATTCAGGATTAGATAGTGTTTCAGTTCGTACTTCCATGCAGTCAATTATGAATGTACAATTAGGGTAGTGTTCCTTGAACGGCGGTGGCATAGACAGGCTAATCAACTCTCGTGGAGGTACAAAAATCCACTTTTGCAAGGCCACACTAAGAATGTTTAAAGTCTTCACAGACACATTTGATGCTATCATTGCTGTTACATTAAACATGACTGCCAGTGCGGCATAGGCAATCCCGAGCCGAAGCTTTGTAAGAAACAAGCACAGTTTGTCCTCAGCTGCCATATCACTTCTGTACCTAGAATGGGGCATCAAGTTTAGTAGGAGGCAGAAAACCGGCAGTGTAACTCCACACAGGTCTCGCAGTGCTTCTTCGTTGTCTTTAAGAGAAGAAAATCCAGAAAACCCACAGCTTCTCTTCCACGATCCATCTGTCAGGGTCACCTTCAAGGATGAAAATGAGTATTTAAAAACCATGCTGAAAAGACACCTACTTAAATGGAACATTTTAAAGGTAATTAATAAAAATGACTAATGCACTGCATTAGAACAGAGGTCTCTAGAACTGAACTACAAATAAAGATTAGCCAAACCTGGTCTGTCAGTTCTGTGTGAGACACCTGTATGGATGCTTCACTCCCATTGGTCACAGACAGAAGCAGGGTCAGCCTTCCTGAAAAAGAGGGTGCTGTTTGGCAGTCCTAAAAGAACATATTTATAGGTGTATAATCTTCAGGCACAATTATGCCGATGCTTCCTTGTACGATTCTAGCAAAGTGCCACATCGCAAGGACTTTTTAATCTACGGTGAATGTCTCACAGGCTGCAGTAGTTACAATTTCTTTATGAACACAAAAACTTACAAATTAGGTAAATATAAATTTCCACGAGTCGCAGCTTTCCCCTTCCCCTAAGGCACAAATTTTCCTTATAAGCAGTTGCAACACATTGGATTGCATTGTATTTGGACAATGGTAGGTGCGTGTGCTTTAAAACAGTTTTTAAATTACTTCATTTCAAAGCAGCACGGCTGTCATGGTACATGTGAATACCTGGTAATGAGCTGCAAGGCTTATTCCTGTTATGGTAGCATATTACCTGCATTACCTTTATTTAGTTTATTCCTAAACACCAAACACAACATATCGTTTATGTATGCAAACAAACATTTAGAGCCACACTTCAGCCGAGTGAGAAGCAGAGGCTGCTGCCCCAGCCCCATTCATCACACAAGTAGAAAGAATTTCCACGTTCAGCAGATTTTGTCTAGCAACTCAAAAACAAAACCTGCTTGAATGTCATTATCTTTGTTATAGCTTCTAGAACTGAAGGTGACAGTGAAAGTGCCCTACAATGTTGCAAAGGTGCTCTCTGCGTACACTGAAGTGTCTGCAATTAAAGATGTACTTACAACATCAGCATGTGTTGGGAGGGGAGCTTCAGCTGCAGTGCTGTTCGTACACGCAAGCTGCAGGTCATCCATGGAGTTTGCCGAATCAGCAGCATATGTAGGAGTGGAGTCATTGACTGCCACTTTCTGCTGCTGCTGTGATACATCAGCTTCCTCAGGTGATGATGCTGCCTGTTTAAAACGCTTCAGCCACCTGTGTTGTATAAACAAAAAAAACTAATTATGACTGCCATCCTCTGAAAGCTGAATGAATACATGCTTTGCACAATATCTTGATAGGATACCTATGCATCTTACCACTCTTTATGAATTGTCTGTGCCACTCGTACATTCAGGTATACATACTTCTAAGGCATTTTTACATACCTTTTAGCCCTCTCTTGGCTTGGCATTTTTTTCCTGTAGACTGAAGGGAAGATGCTGGGCACATACGAAGGGTGGCGACTGATATCACTCTTAGAGTTACCCACGAAGTGGTCACTGCAAATTCTTGATGAAGCATTTGGCTTCCATGTGGTGCCGTCGGGACTGCATAAAGAACAGTACGTAGTGTAGTGAGACACCAGGCATAAGCCAAGAAAATCATAAAGAAATTGTTAAAGCTGTATTCTGTGCTTCACTGCATTTTCCAATGCAACAGCAGAAAGTAGTAATATTTATTACTGGAAAAAAATCACAGTGCGAAAAAACTATTCAATCCTAAAACAAAGACGCTGAGCCTCCGCATTGAATATCATTGATCAAAGTGCCTGTCAGGAGCAGTAGCCCATAAATGAGCATAATATTAATATAGAGCTGAAAAGCAGCGTGCCATGGTAACACTACACAAAAAGTAGCCTTGGCAAAAGCTGTTCAGGAGATTAATAACGGATGGTTGCTCTACCTGTCCTTAATAAGCGGCCGCCCTACCACGGCCCTCCCTCATAAATCAGATGACGACGGTGAATTCGCTTATCACGACACACTTACCGGGCAAAGCCAACAATCCGGTGCCTTCATGACCTGCCACTAACTACAGCCGAAACGAAAATTGTCAAGTGTCTTAGTGCCATTTCGAAAAGCACCGCGAAAAACACGAGAAGCGATACAAGCGTCTCTTTTCGTTCGTTGTTTCGTCCTGTTACGCTGCTAATCTAGATTGTATCAGAAACCCACTCAAATCCCTAGCCTGCAAATTATGCGGAACTGTCATATTCATTACAATCTACCTGCTAAAAACGCGCGCTGCCTTCAAGTGCGCGATAAACATAAGAGCCCATCCACACATTCATCTGCCGTGCGCATCGGTTGCGGGCTAAGCCAGTCTTCGCGCTAGTTAGCCTCACAGGTATGACTGGGATCACTAGTATTGATGCGCGATACGAATTAAGCTCATACTACCGCAAAGGAAGCACTTACTTGATTCTGCGGACTGCTGAGATCCACGCTTGGCACCTTTCTCGTACCACTTGCCAGGAAAACGGTAAAATTTCACCGGCGGTTCCCGGTTCCTCGTGTTGTGCAGACTGCTATGGCACTCCACAACACAACAGTAATGGCTTCGAGGTTTCCGTGAACACGAAGCTGATGCCATTGCAAAAACTGAAATCATATAACACGACATCAGCGTTTGGCACTGTTAAACGCGCCGCTGCGCTTGGTTTTCCTAGGCGCGGCACTCCCTACAACTTCGCCTCGCGCCGAAGCGGCGCTGCTGTCGCGCCGTCAAACTTGAGCAACAGTCGCTACTAGTAGCATCGATCCACAAGTGTACCGCCGCTGCGCAGTGCCGCGCCTTTTCTAAAAATAATAATGATAATAATAATAATTGGTTTTTGGGGAAAGGAAATTGCGCAGTATTTGTCTCTCATATCGTTGGACACCTGAACCGCGCCGTAACGAAAGGGATAAAGGAGGGAGTGAAAGAAGAAAGGAAGAGGTGCCGTAGTGGAGGGCTCCGGAAAAAATTTTCGACCACCCGGGGATCTTTAACGTGCATTGACATCGCTAACCACACGGGCGCCTTAGCTTTTTGCCTCCGTAAAAACTCAGCCGTCGCGATCGATTCGAACCCGGGAACTCCAGATCATTTCCCGGGTTCGAACCCGACCGCGGCAGATGCAACTTTCAATTTTCAGTTTTCGCTTTCTTCTTTCCCTCCCTCCTTTATTTCTTTCTTTACGGCGCAGTTCGGGTGTCCGCCGAGATATGTGAGACGGTTACTGCGCTATTTCCTTTCCTCAAAAACCAAACAAAACAAGTGAGTCGACGGCGTTCATAGAGTTCATTGGCTTTGACAACTTTGGAAAGGCGCACAACCGGCTCCGTGGGCCAGTGGAGACCTCAATCTCGCTTTCATGTACGTGGCGTTGGTGTCCAACTAATAATAATAATAATTGGTTTTTGGTGGAAAGGAAATGGCACAGTATCTGTCTCATATATCGTTGGACACCTGAACCGCGCCGTAAGCGAAGGGATAAAGGAGGGAGTGAAAGAAGAGAGGAACAAATAGGTCCGTAGTGGAGGGCTCCGGAATAATTTCGACCACCTGGGGATCTTTAACGTGCACTGACATCGCACAGCACACGGGCGCCTTAGCGTTTTTCCTCCATAAAAACGCAGCCGCCGCGGTCGGGTTCGAACCCGGGAGCTCCGGATCAGTAGTCGAGCGCCCTAACCACTTAGCCACCGCGGCGGGGCTGGTGTCCAACTGCAAAAGCGTGCTTTGATCGCGTTCCGCGCACTGGATAGGCAGCGCGCCCTCCCTGGCACTCTGGGAGGTGGCATGCAGTGAATGGTTGGTCGCGAGAGATTGATCACCAAATGACCGCTGCGCCCTAGCTATTACTGTAGTGCCGCATGTCAGCCACAACGCTGTCAGCACTAATGCATTCAGGCCTCATGCATTCTCTCTCACCACCGCCACATATATCAAAGCACCAATGAGCCGTCCGCATATCCAGGAGCCAGTTATGCGCTTAAACGGATGCTTTGGCGAGTCGGTAAGTCATTTTAAAACAGAACAGCGCGCACTTTGACAGGGACTACGAGAAAGACACGACACAGACGAGCGCTGACTTGCAACTGATGTTTATTGCTTGGAACGAGGCATATATACAGTTCCAACAAAAAGAAGAAAACACACAACCATTCATAGATTCAAGTCATCTAAACATGCTGCACTGAACAAGGACGATAACTAAAATCATCATTTCCCCCTCGCTAAAAATGCCATTTCTTTGGAACCAATCGCTAAAGAGGGGCTGCTGACGCAGGCGTGTTTTGACCAGGCGATGAGCGCTGCTTCAATTATTTCCCGTGTTAGTTGGTTACTGTGCTTGCTTAAAACTTGTGTGCGAGTGAAGTCAGGGTGGCAAGTTTTGCTGTCACTGTGTCTACAGTGGATGCCGAGATGCCCTTTTACAGTGTTATGCACATTGTTGTTGTGCTCCTTCAGGCATTCATTGATGCATCTCCCCGTCTGACCCACATAAAGCTTGCCACATGACAAGGGAGTGGCATAAACTACACCTTCGTCACAGGAGACGAATTGATTTTCATGATTGATGTCGCACTCTCTAGGAACGAAATCGGTATTAACCATTTTGCACATCTTCCCAAGCTTATCCGGAGCCGAGAAAATGACACGTGCTCTATTAGCTATCTTTTTTAGTCTGTGGGAGAAATGATGAATGTAAGGCACAACAATGGGATTTTTTTTCCTTTCGCGTCAATGAGTATACACGTTCCCCTCTTCTGTTTTTGCTCAAACTACTGAGAATAGACTCTGACACTGACTCTAGCAGCTGCTTGGGATAACCAGCCTTTACGAGCCGATCAGTTTGGCGAAAGAAGTTATCTTGAATGGAATGCATGCAAGATTTGTTAAGCGCGTTGTGAAAGCATGATTTAACCAGCTTAGAATGAGATGACGTAAAGGGGAGCAATGGCTTTCTGCTTCGTGGCTCGTAAGACCAACACCTGTGAAGGCGCATTAATCTGAGCTTGATATCTCAAAATCGGATGACATTATTATCTGGCAGTTTAGTAATTAGTATGAGGGGATGGAGGCACTGAAGAAAGGTAGCTTTGATCTGCGTAAGGACTGCGTCAAATTTTTACACACTTGTCTATAAGAACAAGAAAGTCATCAACATAGCGAAAACACTGTACAACTTTTGAACCTATCAATTTTTATTGAAGCCTTCTACCCTTTTGTGCTAACAGGTCACTAAGCACGGGAGCTATGCCTGACCCGATGCAAACTCCTCGTTTTTGCAGGTAAAACTTGCCGTTTCAGGAAATGAAAGTGGAAGTTAAATACACTTGAAGTAGTTCTAAAAAGCTCGCGACGGAAGCGCCGTTCTTGTTTTGGAATTAAATTAATCCTTGCTGGTCAATACATTCTTCTATGCACGCGAAAAGCTCATCATGCGGCAGTGAATGATATAAGTCTTTAACGTCAAAAGGGCAGGCCATCAGTCCCTTGTTCTTGTTAGTTTCGAAAAACTTGATTACATCCAGAGAATTTTTTACCTGGTACGGATCGTCCAACGTGAGCGAATTTAAAATCTTCTTTAGAAAAAAAACGGCTACAGTTTTCTGCCAAGTGCCTCTCTCAAATACGATGACACGAAACGGACACTCTGGTTTGTTGGTCTTTGCGCTAAAATACACTTGTAAACTAAGTCCTTTACTTTTGTCGGCTCCTCTCGTTAACAAATCAAAGTTGTTTTTTGCACTTTCTTGGCCTTAGCTTTAATTTTTTTCTCAAGGAAATATTCTTGGCCACAGAAAACGAAGACAAAATAGCTTCCCTACCCTTCTTGACGCACAATTGAGAGGGTACCCAACAAACACAAAACCTCTTCAAAATCTCCCAGAAATATCCCATCAGGACATTTGTAATCTCTCCAGGAGGTGCTTATTTTTCCCGAAGACATCCAAAAAACGTCCCCACAACTACTAGCCGCATGATGAGCTTTTCGCGTGCATAGAAGAATGTATTGACCAGCAAGGATTAATTTAATTCCAAAACAAGAGCGGCGCTTCCGTCGCGAGCTTTTTAGAACTACTTCAAGTGTATTTAACTTCCACTTTCATTTCTTGAAACGGCAAGTTTTACCTGCAAAAACGAGGAGTTTGCATCGGGTCAGGCATAGCTCCCGTGCTTAGTGACCTGTTAGCACAAAAGGGTAGAAGGCTTCAATAAAAATTGATAGGTTCAAAAGTTGTACAGTGTTTTCGCTATGTTGATGACTTTCTTGTTCTTATAGACAAGTGTGTAAAAATTTGACGCAGTCCTTACGCAGATCAAAGCTACCTTTCTTCAGTGCCTCCATCCCCTCATACTAATTACTAAAGTGCCAGATAATAATGTCATCCGATTTTGAGATATCAAGCTCAGATTAATGCGCCTTCACAGGTGTTGGTCTTACGAGCCACGAAGCAGAAAGCCATTGCTCCCCTTTACGTCATCTCATTCTAAGCTGGTTAAATCATGCTTTCACAACGCGCTTAACAAATCTTGCATGCATTCCATTCAAGATAACTTCTTTCGCCAAACTGATCGGCTCGTAAAGGCTGGTTATCCCAAGCAGCTGCTAGAGTCAGTGTCAGAGTCTATTCTCAGTAGTTTGAGCAAAAACAGAAGAGGGGAACGTGTATACTCATTGACGCGAAAGGAAAAAAAATCCCATTGTTGTGCCTTACATTCATCATTTCTCCCACAGACTAAAAAAGATAGCTAATAGAGCACGTGTCATTTTCTCGGCTCCGGATAAGCTTGGGAAGATGTGCAAAATGGTTAATACCGATTTCGTTCCTAGAGAGTGCGACATCAATCATGAAAATCAATTCGTCTCCTGTGACGAAGGTGTAGTTTATGCCACTCCCTTGTCATGTGGCAAGCTTTATGTGGGTCAGACGGGGAGATGCATCAATGAATGCCTGAAGGAGCACAACAACAATGTGCATAACACTGTAAAAGGGCATCTCGGCATCCACTGTAGACACAGTGACAGCAAAACTTGCCACCCTGACTTCACTCGCACACAAGTTTTAAGCAAGCACAGTAACCAACTAACACGGGAAATAATTGAAGCAGCGCTCATCGCCTGGTCAAAACACGCCTGCGTCAGCAGCCCCTCTTTAGCGATTGGTTCCAAAGAAATGGCATTTTTAGCGAGGGGGAAATGATGATTTTAGTTATCGTCCTTGTTCAGTGCAGCATGTTTAGATGACTTGAATCTATGAATGGTTGTGTGTTTTCTTCTTTTTGTTGGAACTGTATATATGCCTCGTTCCAAGCAATAAACATCAGTTGCAAGTCAGCGCTCGTCTGTGTCGTGTCTTTCTCGTAGTCCCTGTCAAAGTGCGCGCTGTTCTGTTTTAAAATGACTTACCGACTCGCCAAAGCATCCGTTTAAGCGCATAACTGGCTCCTGGATATGCGGACGGCTCATTGGTGCTTTGATATATGTGGCGGTGGTGAGAGAGAATGCATGAGGCCTGAATGCATTAGTGCTGACAGCGTTGTGGCTGACATGCGGCACTACAGTAATAGCTAGGGCGCAGCGGTCATTTGGTGATCAATCTCTCGCGACCAACCATTCACTGCATGCCACCTCCCAGAGTGCCAGGGAGGGCGCGCTGCCTATCCAGTGCGCGGAACGCGATCAAAGCACGCTTTTGCAGTTGGACACCAGCCCCGCCGCGGTGGCTAAGTGGTTAGGGCGCTCGACTACTGATCCGGAGCTCCCGGGTTCGAACCCGACCGCGGCGGCTGCGTTTTTATGGAGGAAAAACGCTAAGGCGCCCGTGTGCTGTGCGATGTCAGTGCACGTTAAAGATCCCCAGGTGGTCGAAATTATTCCGGAGCCCTCCACTACGGACCTATTTGTTCCTCTCTTCTTTCACTCCCTCCTTTATCCCTTCCCTTACGGCGCGGTTCAGGTGTCCAACGATATATGAGACAGATACTGTGCCATTTCCTTTCCACCAAAAACCAATTATTATTATTATTAGTTGGACACCAACGCCACGTACATGAAAGCGAGATTGAGGTCTCCACTGGCCCACGGAGCCGGTTGTGCGCCTTTCCAAAGTTGTCAAAGCCAATGAACTCTATGAACGCCGTCGACTCACTTGTTTTGTTTGGTTTTTGAGGAAAGGAAATAGCGCAGTAACCGTCTCACATATCTCGGCGGACACCCGAACTGCGCCGTAAAGAAAGAAATAAAGGAGGGAGGGAAAGAAGAAAGCGAAAACTGAAAATTGAAAGTTGCATCTGCCGCGGTCGGGTTCGAACCCGGGAAATGATCTGGAGTTCCCGGGTTCGAATCGATCGCGACGGCTGAGTTTTTACGGAGGCAAAAAGCTAAGGCGCCCGTGTGGTTAGCGATGTCAATGCACGTTAAAGATCCCCGGGTGGTCGAAAATTTTTTCCGGAGCCCTCCACTACGGCACCTCTTCCTTTCTTCTTTCACTCCCTCCTTTATCCCTTTCGTTACGGCGCGGTTCAGGTGTCCAACGATATGAGAGACAAATACTGCGCAATTTCCTTTCCCCAAAAACCAATTATTATTATTATCATTATTATTTTTAGAAAAGGCGCGGCACTGCGCAGCGGCGGTACACTTGTGGATCGATGCTACTAGTAGCGACTGTTGCTCAAGTTTGACGGCGCGACAGCAGCGCCGCTTCGGCGCGAGGCGAAGTTGTAGGGAGTGCCGCGCCTAGGAAAACCAAGCGCAGCGGCGCGTTTAACAGTGCCAAACGCTGATGTCGTGTTATATGATTTCAGTTTTTGCAATGGCATCAGCTTCGTGTTCACGGAAACCTCGAAGCCATTACTGTTGTGTTGTGGAGTGCCATAGCAGTCTGCACAACACGAGGAACCGGGAACCGCCGGTGAAATTTTACCGTTTTCCTGGCAAGTGGTACGAGAAAGGTGCCAAGCGTGGATCTCAGCAGTCCGCAGAATCAAGTAAGTGCTTCCTTTGCGGTAGTATGAGCTTAATTCGTATCGCGCATCAATACTAGTGATCCCAGTCATACCTGTGAGGCTAACTAGCGCGAAGACTGGCTTAGCCCGCAACCGATGCGCACGGCAGATGAATGTGTGGATGGGCTCTTATGTTTATCGCGCACTTGAAGGCAGCGCGCGTTTTTAGCAGGTAGATTGTAATGAATATGACAGTTCCGCATAATTTGCAGGCTAGGGATTTGAGTGGGTTTCTGATACAATCTAGATTAGCAGCGTAACAGGACGAAACAACGAACGAAAAGAGACGCTTGTATCGCTTCTCGTGTTTTTCGCGGTGCTTTTCGAAATGGCACTAAGACACTTGACAATTTTCGTTTCGGCTGTAGTTAGTGGCAGGTCATGAAGGCACCGGATTGTTGGCTTTGCCCGGTAAGTGTGTCGTGATAAGCGAATTCACCGTCGTCATCTGATTTATGAGGGAGGGCCGTGGTAGGGCGGCCGCTTATTAAGGACAGGTAGAGCAACCATCCGTTATTAATCTCCTGAACAGCTTTTGCCAAGGCTACTTTTTGTGTAGTGTTACCATGGCACGCTGCTTTTCAGCTCTATATTAATATTATGCTCATTTATGGGCTACTGCTCCTGACAGGCACTTTGATCAATGATATTCAATGCGGAGGCTCAGCGTCTTTGTTTTAGGATTGAATAGTTTTTTCGCACTGTGATTTTTTTCCAGTAATAAATATTACTACTTTCTGCTGTTGCATTGGAAAATGCAGTGAAGCACAGAATACAGCTTTAACAATTTCTTTATGATTTTCTTGGCTTATGCCTGGTGTCTCACTACACTACGTACTGTTTTTTATGCAGTCCCGACGGCACCACATGGAAGCCAAATGCTTCATCAAGAATTTGCAGTGACCACTTCGTGGGTAACTCTAAGAGTGATATCAGTCGCCACCCTTCGTATGTGCCCAGCATCTTCCCTTCAGTCTACAGGAAAAAAATGCCAAGCCAAGAGAGGGCTAAAAGGTATGTAAAAATGCCTTAGAAGTATGTATACCTGAATGTACGAGTGGCACAGACAATTCATAAAGAGTGGTAAGATGCATAGGTATCCTATCAAGATATTGTGCAAAGCATGTATTCATTCAGCTTTCAGAGGATGGCAGTCATAATTAGTTTTTTTTGTTTATACAACACAGGTGGCTGAAGCGTTTTAAACAGGCAGCATCATCACCTGAGGAAGCTGATGTATCACAGCAGCAGCAGAAAGTGGCAGTCAATGACTCCACTCCTACATATGCTGCTGATTCGGCAAACTCCATGGATGACCTGCAGCTTGCGTGTATGAACAGCACTGCAGCTGAAGCTCCCCTCCCAACACATGCTGATGTTGTAAGTACATCTTTAATTGCAGACACTTCAGTGTACGCAGAGAGCACCTTTGCAACATTGTAGGGCACTTTCACTGTCACCTTCAGTTCTAGAAGCTATAACAAAGATAATGACATTCAAGCAGGTTTTGTTTTTGAGTTGCTAGACAAAATCTGCTGAACGTGGAAATTCTTTCTACTTGTGTGATGAATGGGGCTGGGGCAGCAGCCTCTGCTTCTCACTCGGCTGAAGTGTGGCTCTAAATGTTTGTTTGCATACATAAACGATATGTTGTGTTTGGTGTTTAGGAATAAACTAAATAAAGGTAATGCAGGTAATATGCTACCATAACAGGAATAAGCCTTGCAGCTCATTACCAGGTATTCACATGTACCATGACAGCCGTGCTGCTTTGAAATGAAGTAATTTAAAAACTGTTTTAAAGCACACGCACCTACCATTGTCCAAATACAATGGAATCCAGTGTGTTGCAACTGCTTATAAGGAAAATTTGTGCCTTAGGGGAAGGGGAAAGCTGCAACTCATGGAAATTTATATTTACCTAATTTGTAAGTTTTTGTGTTCATAAAGAAATTGTAACTACTGCAGTCTGTGAGACATTCACCGTAGATTAAAAAGTCCTTGCGATGTGGCACTTTGCTAGAATCGTACAAGGAAGCATCGGCATAATTGTGCCTGAAGATTATACACCTATAAATATGTTCTTTTAGGACTGCCAAACAGCACCCTCTTTTTCAGGAAGGCTGACCCTGCTTCTGTCTGTGACCAATGGGAGTGAAGCATCCATACAGGTGTCTCACACAGAACTGACAGACCAGGTTTGGCTAATCTTTATTTGTAGTTCAGTTCTAGAGACCTCTGTTCTAATGCAGTGCATTAGTCATTTTTATTAATTACCTTTAAAATGTTCCATTTAAGTAGGTGTCTTTTCAGCATGGTTTTTAAATACTCATTTTCATCCTTGAAGGTGACCCTGACAGATGGATCGTGGAAGAGAAGCTGTGGGTTTTCTGGATTTTCTTCTCTTAAAGACAACGAAGAAGCACTGCGAGACCTGTGTGGAGTTACACTGCCGGTTTTCTGCCTCCTACTAAACTTGATGCCCCGTTCTAGGTACAGAAGTGATATGGCAGCTGAGGACAAACTGTGCTTGTTTCTTACAAAGCTTCGGCTCGGGATTGCCTATGCCGCACTGGCAGTCATGTTTAATGTAACAGCAATGATAGCATCAAATGTGTCTGTGAAGACTTTAAACATTCTTAGTGTGGCCTTGCAAAAGTGGATTTTTGTACCTCCACGAGAGTTGATTAGCCTGTCTATGCCACCGCCGTTCAAGGAACACTACCCTAATTGTACATTCATAATTGACTGCATGGAAGTACGAACTGAAACACTATCTAATCCTGAATGTCAGTATGTGATGTATTCAAACTACGAGAGCTGCTACACTATAAAATTTCTTGTTGGGATCATACCAAATGGAATGATCGCATTTGTGTCTAATGTGTATGCATCAGACGGATTCCATTATAACTCAAGATTCTGGGTTGTTGGAACTCCTGAAGCCAGGTGATTTAGCCCTTAGTGACAAAAGGTTTCCTAGCATAAGAACTACTGTTGAGGGGAAAGGTGCGGTCTTACTTATGCCTGTTTTAATGTAGGAGGTGGTCAACTGTCTCAGGAAGCCATGGAAAAAATTTATGAAATCGCATCCGTTTGCATTCATGTTGAGAGGGTTATTCAGAAACTAAAAATCTACCGCATTCTGAGCTACAAAATTTCAAGTTGATGCCACACATGAACAAAGTAGTTTCTGTGTGTGCTGCTCTTGTTAATATGCAGCCACCAATCATCAAGAAATAAGGCTGGTGTGTTCACCGCAACTATTATCATCGGTCCAATATGCCAACTGCAGGATGAAGGCCTCTCCCGTGTCCCTCCACTTATGCCAGCTGCGGCTGCCTTAATCCCACAAGCTTCCTGATGTCATATCCCAACCTGGATATGTTGCACCTGCTATGTTTACCTTTTCTTGGAATCCAGCCTGTTACCCTTAGAGGCCATAAGCTAGCCCCTTTACAAAGCAATGCCTTGCTGCCCATGCCCATTTTCTCTTCATCTCAAGTGGGGTGTTAGTAACTTGTGTTTGCTCCTTAACCCTCCCCACTCTCACGCTGCGCAAGCAACATGATGGGCACACTTAGTTCACACTCAAGACCTGAATTCAGTTTAACTTCTCTGTAAGTTTTGATATGTGTTGCAGGCATCATTTCTATATCGCTAAATGCATGTCTGCTTACCTGGTGTAGTTGGGAAGGGGATCACTGGCTTCATGCTGATAAGTTGTTCCCTTTGTCTCCTGGCACGATATTTGAATGCTTTGCACTTGCATTATATTTTATGGTATTTTCTGGCTTAGTGCTTTAATAAATCCAGCCTCCTTCAAAAGGCTCCAGGCTTTTACCTTTCTCACCTTAGTGTCAAAGGTCTTAAGCAGTTCTTCATTGTTTTAAAGTAGGTGGCTCAGCCTTGAATCAATAACAAATGAGCAGACCTTCACTGTCGTATCGACTTCGAACCTGGCAATCTTTTTCGAAAGCTTATGCACTGTGCTTAAATACAAGAATTCAAATGACTTGCGTACTAGCCTAAAGCAGTTTGAAAAGGCCAGTGGATAGCGAAAAAGATTTTCTTGTGTTCACATATTAGTTGTTGTATTTGTTATTCTACTGCCATTTTTAATTATTTGCAAATAATTGTATTACTTACATTCCTTATGTGTTTTACTCATTTATGCATTTCACGTATTTGTATCATGCACTGGCACCTTTTCTTTGTACCTTTGGCACAGCCAGCAAGTGCATTGTTGTGTGTGCAACAATAATGAACGAATGCACTGTGCCACTATTGCAATGCAAAGCTCTGCAGTGCTAGCATATTTTTTTTTCTGACTGCTGTTCTCTTTCACGTGTGCCATGCCAATGCAGAAGATTTTTTACAATGTTACCTGATGGGATGTTTTTGCAGATTTATGCACAGCTTGTGCACAGTAGCACTACCATTGTGTTGTATTTTATGTCAATATATTGGTTGTTTTTGTTGTTCTATTGCTATTTTTAATTCCCAAATAATTGTATTTCTCAGATTCCTTATGTGTATTAGTAATTTATGCATTTCATGCATTTGTGTCATTCACTGGCACCTCTTCTTTGTACCTTTGGCACAACCAGTAAGTGCACTGTCATCTGTATGCAAAGAAAATGAACAAATGCACTGTGTCACTGTGGCAATGCTAAGCTCTGTAGTGCTTGAATATGTTTTTTCTGAGTGCTGTTCTCTTTCACTTGCACCATGCCAATGACAGAAGATTTTTTTGCAATGATACCTGAAGGGATGTTTTTGCAGTGGCACTGCTACCCTTGTGTGATATTTTATGTTCACATCTTGGGTTGTGGTATTTGTTGCCTGCTGTTTTTAATTTTTTTAGATAACTGCATTAAACACATTCCTTACGTGTATTTTACTCATTTTGTGTAAGCAGCATTGTTTCTATAACAACGCATTTATAAATCTGGAAGAAAGGCTTTATGTTTGGTCTTAAGTATGGTGAAATGATCTGGTGTACCCAATAGAGCTGCGAAAAGTAAACTTTTATTTCTGAAAACATGAGTGCAATTAGTATCACTGGTTACAAAACCAAGTCACTCAAATAAGTTATTGTCGCTGTTCAGCATTTCACTATACACACATAAATACCACCAAAAATATTAAAATGTAAAACTGCCCTGATTACTTGTGCTAAGTAAGAATGCAGTAACAATGCTTAAGGACTAGAAGATGGAGTGAAAATATTGCACTTAAAACAGAAAGCTTGATTTTTTTGACGTACTGAGTGCCGACTTACAAGAACCCTCTTTGCTTGTGAGTGGAAACAAAATAAATTATACTAAAATCTAAAGGTTTGAGATGAGAAATTGGAAATAAAAGTATTCCATCTTTGGGATGAGCTCAGTCAAAAATACTTCATCCCTCTTTACTGCTACAATCACAGATTGCTGAGGAGTAAAAACATAGAGTAGTGCCTTATTTAAGTTCAGAACATACAGTTGTACCTGGATTTGGGTGTAGTATTGGTGGCTAGACCTAAGCTCAATCCGGTCTTTTTGGAATTCCAGGTAGGGCAATTTTATAGATCATCATAGTTGATGAATGGCGTATCTTTATATTTAAATGGGCACTTTATCTCCACGAGGACGGTCTCATTCTCAAGCTTCACAAGTCCATCAGGGCTACAACACAGCCATGGCTGCTCAGGCAGCACTACCAACCCTGTCTGGAGAGGCAAGGAATTAAAAATGATTTTGTGAAATAATAGGTTCTTAGCAAGGCAGAAGCACATCCTATGCGCATTAGAAAAGCAAACAAAATCACACCTGAAATATGTGTGCCTCAAGCCGCCACTCCAGCTCCTCTCGTGCTCTCGCTTCTGTGTTGATACTTGTTGAATATTCAAGTTTTCCATTTAATTCATCCACATGTCAATCACTTGATTTCAATGAACCTCATTTGTGCTTCAACTTTGCCTTCGACACATCTCATATTTAACTTGAGAGCATGCCATTGTCATGAGCTTTGCACCATGGTGTGCAAGATAGAAGTTAGATCTTACCGTAACACATAGCAGCATTCTTGAATGAGCGTGCAGTCCTCAGTTGCTCAGCAGCTTTCCTGTAGCCATCTTCACCACTTTTGGTGTGTACACAATGTGCTTTGGTGCTGCTAATCCGATATCTGCGTTCCTGAAGCCACCTGCACGTTTTAAACGAATGATTTGAAATCAGCTGAAAGATTGCCTTCACTACCGTTATAACTTACCGTGGACACTTTGCTTGGCCTTGTGTTAGGACAGACAGTTTGCAGGGACTGCAAGATAGGACGACGTCGGTTTGGTACTTAGCAGCCTCTAAGCTATTCATCTCTATTGCAAGGTCCCTGTGCATGATTGTTTTTTTTGTTGCACTGTTGTCAACAACTTTCAGGCAGTGGTACACAGGCCGCCGTGCCGTTAATTTCAGCAGGTCTTCCAAAATTTCTTCATCTGCCACCTTTGAAGCTTGATCTACAATTTTGTTAAGCATGCCCTGGCACACCAATTTCTCCGCATTCATTTGTCCCATTTCCAAAATTTCCTTCATCGAACTCATTACGTCCGGGTAGTTCAGTAGAATGGACGGAGATGCAGCCTTCGTGTTGGCCGAATTGCTCTCTTGACCTGTTATGCAAAAGGGACATAGGCAAACATCCATCAGGTTTCACACGTTCTGAACAGAGAAGTGCAACTTAATTTTAGTGTAAATACAAGCTGTTTGGAAATTCAGCATGGCAAGATGCTAAATAATTGCAAGGATTTAACGTTTCTGTTTGCTTCATATGCTAAGAGAAGCATGCGCACACAACTGAAAGTGTAGGAAATAACCTTAGACAAAACTCAATAGTGCTGAGACTCACTGGGAAAGAATGCCATCAAGTCTTGGTTCCGTGGCCTCTGAGGTTTCATGCTTGGTTTGCCCCACTGTTGAGGCTGGCTGGTGCAGGAAGTTTCCTCGTAGCGGTTGATGTACCGCGGCGCCATGCTTGCACTGCGCTGCAATGCCCGCTTTACAAGTGCAGCGGCCGCCCTTTATGCGAAGCTCCTGCTTTGCATGAAGTGACCAAGTTAGCTGCGGTAAAAAAAAGAAAGTACCGCTTAAATTCACGCAGTCAACACTGTGACTGGATCACTGTTCGCAAGTCGAAAACAGCCTTCAGTCACACTGTGACTCATCCGCAGAAAATGATCACGCGAATTCATGCAATGTTTTGAGCTGCCTCCCCGCCGCGACGACTCGATGATTAGTGCCCTCGGCTGCTGACCCCGAAGGCGCGGGTTCGATTCCGGCTGCGGCAGCCGCGTTTCGATGGAGACGAAACTCAAGGCGCCTGTGTACTGAGTGATGTCAGTGTAATAATTGTTTTTTTGGGGGAAAGGAAATGGCGCGGTATCTGTCTCATATATCGTTGGACACCTGAACCGCGCCGTAAGGAAAGGGCAAAGGAGGGAGTGAAAGAAGAAAGGAAGAGAGGTGCCGTAGTGGAGGGCTCCGGAATAATTTCGACCACCTGGGGATCTTTAACGTGCACTGACATCGCACAGCACACGGGCGCCTTAGTGTTTTTCCTCCACAAAAACGCAGCCGCCGCGGTCGGGTTCGAACTCGGGAACTCCGGATCAGTAGTCGAGCGCCCTAACCACTGAGCCACCGCGGCGGGGCAGTGTACGTTAAAGAATCCCAGGTGGCCAAAATTAAGCCCGCCACTACAGCTTAACAGTTTAGAAATAAATGTCTCAGAATGCATGCCTCGACAAGCGCGCAGGTGTACACGCGCGGCCAAAAGTAAGAGCGGAGTCTTAAACAGCGGAGTGCTCGCGCGCAGTCGTCATCCAAGCATCAAATGGCACATATCAGCTCTCCTGTTGAAGTGCGTGCGTACACACGTGAACGTGCGAACTAGAATGCCGCGGCGTGCTGAACCGCGTTTGTATGCTCACTCACGAGTCAAATGTAAAATCAAACAGCACTTGAGCCATGAGTCTGTAATGCAATCCGAAACCACATGACAAACGGCGTGTTCTGGCGAGTGCGCCGAGCATGCAAAAATCGACGTGACACAGTATGCAGAACGCGAACAGTAACTCACTAGCAGTAAAAATGTCTACTCTCCGAAAAGCGGAAGGACTGTGCACTTACATCGAGATGCACGTCGTAGCTGACGTGGTCGCTCACTTGCGACACGCACTTCGCTTGAACACAAGCATCGTTGTCCTCAATGATCTGCTCCACACTGTACACATTAGGTGCCAAACGCTCTCCTTTCATGAGATACGAGCGGCGAAAATGTCCGTCAAGATCACTTATCATTTTAAAGCCGCACCGCAATCGATACATCGCGAAGCGAAGAGCACCAGCTGCCTTCGTCCCGCGTTATGAAAATCCCGCCGCAGAGGGCGCTGATTTTCCGCTTTCACTAGTGTTCCTATATATGCTCCCTGCGGGAGCATATATGCGGGAGCATATATAGGAACACTAGTGAAAGCTAGTTTTCCTGTATATGCTCCCGCAGGGAGCAGAGTTGCGCGACTGTTTTTCCCGCGCCTCTCTTGACGCCATTCGCCGAGCGACCGTCACGTGATTCTGCTGACGACGTTTGTTTCATATTGAAGTGGAGGAGTCGACTTTCCAAGCGCTACGCCGGTTCCTCGCCAGCCCCAGTACCCTCTCGGCTCCCATCGTGATCGGACGCGTCCGGTGCGGTCGGCTGCGGTGTGTTCCCGCCTTTTCCATGCGCTCCAGTTGTATATATTTTGATACTGTGCAGTGACGGCAGCCTCCAACTATGACGGGGTGCAGTGCGCCAAACTGCAAGAACCGTACCGAAAGCGGCAAAGCTTTTTACGCAGTGAACAAGCTTTGCCTAGGCTATTTAACTATTTTATTTGTTAAGAATACCTTTAAGGTTGCACTGGAGGAGAGGGGAACAAAAATAGAATGAAATACTTTAAAGCAAAACTGGATATTCAGATAAGTTTTTCCTTGAGTAAAAGCATGGAGCAGTCCAAAACAAAGATATTTCAGAATGCAGTGACGGTACATATAATTCAAGTAGGTGAAGAGAAAACGCAATAGGGCTTAGAGAAAAACTAGCAAATAACAGCACCAGAAAGAGATACACATCACTTTTCGAGATCCTTGGAAACCCGTATACCACAATTCAGCTGCAATGACTTAAGGCAGGCTTCTCTAACTTTCGGATGTTAAAGAAGTACGGCACGTGATGTGTTTAATTGGCTTGAAAAGATGACCACGGCATAGGAAAAATGAAGTGGAGGGCTAGAAGTCAGAGCAACAAATGGTAGGTATATTTTGTGAAAGATAAGCGCGCGAGTTTGCGATATCTGTGCCTTTGGTTGGTAAGATTTACTTGCTTGCAAAATGCATTGTTTTAGACTGCCCGCATTCACATCGTATGCAGCGTGGTTTCACAAGCTTCGTGCAACATCGGTGGTCGCAACCCTATAGAATAATGTATTTCAATGTGGTTTTGCAGGAAGATGCATTACCAAACTTCTCTTCATCGCACAACTCACGCAGGTTTTTCATTTCCAAGCATTTCTGCGCCATTAATGTCTGCACTGGGAGCTATCGCTGTCATTCCGCGATCTTTCTGTCATGCTGTATGATATTTTCGGAAAATCAGATTATTTTTCCGGCGTTTTTTTCAACGAAGTATGATGGGCTTAGCATCGATTCCTGAGCACTGAGACAGTAAAAAGAAAAAAGGATGCCTGCAATCTGGCGCCGTTTCTAAGCTTTAAAAAAAAGCGAACTGCTCTACAACGCCAGCCCCGTCATGATCACAGCGCCTGTGCGCTCGAGGAGCTGCTTTCCCGCACAGCTTGGAACAAAATGGCGGACCTTCGCGCAACTCTGCTCCCTGCGGGAGCATATACAGGAACACTAGCTTTCACGGCGCCGCCTGGCCGAGCTTGGGATCCCTATGGAGCGAGAGAGAGAGAAATATCCGTGGCGAGGCGCGCATTGTGACGTCAAGTGCCTCCTCGGAGTACCGCCACGGCGAAATCACTAGTTTGCGGCTAGTAAAGCTTTCACTTTAATAAAATTTCTTCTGAAGGTGCGGGGCACTGAGCCCGGGACTTTCTGATCGCAAGGCAAGCACACAATCCATAGGCCACAAAAATGTGTTGCTTCTTGGCAAACGAAGGTGAACCCAATACCGTATTTACTCGCGTAATGAACCCACCTTTTTTCCACATAGATTGACATAAATTTAGGGGGTGGGTTCATTACGCGGGAAAAAATTTTTCGAAATTTTTGAGAAGGTCGAAATTTCATGTCACATTGAGGAAAATCGCGGTCACAACCTTACCTTTATAGTACAAACACGTACGCGATGAATGTGAATAAAAAATACATTTTTATTCACAAGCCTCTGGCTACTTAAGACCTCACTCGGTCTCGCTATCTGAGTCACTTCGACTAATGTCGCTTTCCACATCGTCAGCATCGGCGTCGGCCCACAGTGCGTCGTCTTCAGTGCCGTCAAGGCTGTTTGAGATGCCGGTCTTTTTGAAGCTGTGGATGATGACCTCAGTGGATATCATGCTCCACGCTTCTAGGACCCATCGGCACAGCATGTCGATGGTGGGCCTCCTGATCTTGCCTGCGGGAGTCAGGTCGTGGTTCCCCGCGGCCATCCACTCAGCATAGAGCCGCCGCACGTTGTCCTTGAAGGGCTTATTCACTGACACATCAAGGGGCTGCAGCAGTGATGTAAGGCCACCTGGGATGACAGCGAGGTCCGTGCGCAACTCGGTCATTCGGCGGCGGACATTTTTTTCGAGATGACCGCGGAAGCTGTCGAGAACAAGCAGCGATGGCAGAAGCAGTGCTCCGGGCCCCCGTCCCCAGACTGTTTTCAGCCAGTCGGACATCAGATCAGCCGACATCCACCCCTTCTCATGTGCGCGAACGTGGATACCAGCCGGAAGAGCTCCCTTTGGCAGAGTTTTTCTCTTGAAGATAACGAACGGAGGCAGCTTCCTGCCGTCCGCTGTTATCGCCAACATCACGGTACACCGCTGCTTCTCAGCGCCCGTCGTCTTCACGAGCACACTTTTAGAACCTTTGGTATCGACCGTGCTGTTTCTTGGCATGTCGAAGCAGATAGGCGTCTGGTCCGCGTTCCCGATCTGCGAGAGCAGAAACTTTTTCTCCTCACGGACACGAATAACAAAGCGGTGGAAATCACGCACTTTGTCGTCGCAATCCGCCGGCAGCCGTTGGCATAACGTTGTGCGCCTTCTGAGGCACAGCCCGTTCCGTCGCATGAAACGCGTCGTCCAGCCAAAACTGGCCTTAAATTCATTTGCGGGAATGCCATGGCCTCTTGCAGTGGCCCGCGCGTGATTCTGTATGAGCTCATGGGACACGGCACATCCTTCATTGCGGAGCCTCTTGACATAATTCAAGACTGCTTCTTCCACGCGAGGAAACTTGCCCTGCTTCGGCCCTCGAAAGGCGCGGCGATCTTTCTTCGTCGCTCTCAGTTCGTCCTGCTGGTTCCTCCAGTAGCGCACACGCACGGGGTCCACACTGAAATGCCGTCCAGCCGCACGGTTTCCATGCTCTAAGGCATGCTCCACAACCTTGAGTTTGAAAGCTGCCGTGTAACTAGAGTAACGCCTCATCACACAACGCACAGCACGCACGAAATAACGCCAAGGCCGTACACAACGCACAGCAAATGCAGAGGACGCACGAAATAACGCCAAGGCCGTAGCGCGCACTCAACTCCAACAGCAACAAAGCGAAGTGCTAGCGAAATGGCGACCAGCGCCGTTGAAGTGCGTTTGTCTTTACTTCGCACTGCCGCCGCAGCGCAGGCATGGCGCTATAAGCAGTGGAGACTAATCGGGTAATTAGGCTATTGAGTCGACGACTAAGATACGAGGTGATGGAGGTGAACAGGGAAGTGTATGAGGTTAGGCCCCACCCTTTTGCACAGGATGGCATCCACTACGGTGGTGCCACTGGCAAGAAGGTGGGTAGTAGGATAGGTCGCCAGGCAACAGCTTTTTTGGGGGGACCCAGAGCTCTGATGGAACCAGTGTAGAGAAGGAAGAATTAAGATCAAACGGACAATGGAACCATAGGGGAAGAAAGAGACGCAAGCGCCAGGGCCAAGTTAATTCAGATATAGGTTTCATTAACATGCAAGGTGGCAGGAATAGACTGAAATGGGAGGAAATAGAAGAACAGTTAAGACAGGAGGAATTAATGGTATATGGTTTAGCGGAAACACATCTTAGAGACATGGAGGAACCACCCTGTAACCCAGACTACGCATGGGAATATTGCAATAGAACAGAGGGCAGCAGAAAGGGAGGTGGAATTGGGGCATTCATTCATAAAAGTATGAATTTTCAAAGGGTTAGACTGGGATGCAGGGAACATTTATGGCTAAAAGGAACAGTGGCAGGCAAGCTAACACTCCTTGGCTTTGTATACCTGTGGACAGGGGTCAATGCCAGAGAGGAAAACAGGAAAATGTTAGAATGTATTGCAAGCGACATTGATGAGCTAGGAGGACAGGGCGAGATAATTATATTAGGTGACATGAATGCACACATAGAAGACCTGGATGGGTACACGGATTCGACAGGAAGCATGCTGCAGGACATGTGTGACAGGCATGATTTAGTTGTATGCAACAGCACCGAGAAGTGTGAAGGGCTCATAACATGGGAGGCGGGGAGTCTGCACTCGACGATAGATTATGCACTAATGTCACAGAGGATGTATAACAGATTAGGGGTAATGAGCATAGATGAAGATGGTTCCAGAAGTCTAGGTAGTGACCACAAGCGTATCAAGTTGAGCTTCAGAGGAAAAAGCAATGTAGGACTGAAGCAAGATGAACAATCAGGGGGAAATTTTTACTCAGAAAAGCAATTGGAAGTAGCAGCCAAAAGAATCGAGAAAGTAATTTTTGAGGATAGTGAAACAGAATGGACTTATACCAAATTAACTCGATTACTGGAGCTAGAGCTAGCTAAGGTGCGAGTAAAGTTAAAAGGGAAAAGACGCAAACCCAAGAGTTGGTGGGATGAGGAGGTCAAGAGGGCAATAGAAAAGCGCAAGGAAGCATCCAGAGAACACAGATATTCCAAGAAGAGGGGGGAACCAAAACCCGAAGTAGACAAAAAATGGGATACCTTCATAAAGTGTAGAAGGGACGCATCCTATTTGATTAATGAGAAAATTAGAAGAAAGGGTGCCCAATGGATGTCAAAAGTAAATAAAAAGGATAGAAAAGCAGCCCAAAAATTCTGGAAACATCTAAATGCAATGAGTAATAAAACTAGGCTAGAACAAAGGTTTATTGTTACAGATGAGGGTATTCGACTAGAAGGGGATGAAGCAATAAAACACATAGGAACAAGGATGACGGAAAAATTTTCAGCAAAGCACGTGGTACATAGTTTATCGAAGGAGGATAGACCGGTTACAGCAATAGCTTCACTTGAGCAAGGAGAGTGGGAAAGGGCAGAGAAGAAGGTTCCTAGTGGCACATCAACAGGACCAGATGGGATCCCGATTATGTTGATAAAGAAGTTAGGACCAAAATCCAAGCAAACATTAATACAGGTAGTGAACAAAATGATAGTGGATGAGAAAGTCCCCGATGAATGGCGATTAAGTAGAATGAACATGATATATAAGGGAAAGGGGGACAAAGCAGACGTAAGTAACTATCGCCCCATAACAGTGACATCTGTGGTTTACAGGGTGGTGATGCAAATTATAAAGGATAGACTGCAGGCTTGGGTGGAGAACGAGGGGGTGTTAGGGGAACTACAGAATGGGTTCCGGAAACAAAGGAGGTTGGAGGACAATCTATTTTCATTGACACAGTGTATAGAAATTGCGGAAAAGGAACATAGGCCCTTATTGCTAGCATTTCTGGATATTAGGGGAGCCTATGACAACGTTACTCAGGAGCATTTGTGGGACATATTGGGCACATTGGATGTGGAAAATGGAGTAATTAATCTTTTAAAAGATATATATAGAGGTAACAGAGTGCTCATAAAATGGGAAAAAAATGTATCAGGGCCTGTAGAGATACAGCGGGGGCTTAGACAAGGATGTCCTCTGTCCCCTTTGTTGTTCATGTTGTACCTGCAAGGTTTGGAAGCCAAGCTAGAGGGGAGTGGACTAGGCTTCAACCTATCTTTTTTCAAGCAAGGGGAATTGATTAAACAGACATTACCGGGACTAATATACGCGGACGATATAGTGATAATGGCTGACAACAAGGAAGACCTGCAGAAGTTGTTAGACATATGCAGTACAGAGGGAGATAGATTAGGCTTCAAGTATAGTAAGGAAAAATCTGCAGTCATGATATTTAATGAAGAGGGCGGCGAGCATAGAATACAGGAGTTCGTGCTAAATGTAGTGAATGAGTACAAGTATCTTGGGGTGTGGATAAATAACAGTGCTGAGTATCTGACAGAGCATGAAAAATATGTAATGAATAAAGCTAGTAGGAATGCAGTTGTCATGAAAAATAGGGCACTGTGGAATTACAATAGGTATGAGGTGGTAAGAGGGATCTGGAAAGGGGTGATGGTCCCTAGCCTGACCTTCGGGAATGCGGTCCTGTGTATGAGGCCAGATGTTCAAGCAAGGCTGGAAATTAGGCAACGGGGAGTAGGGAGGTTAGCTTTGGGAGCACATGGCAATACACCAAATCAGGTGGTACAGGGGGATATGGGATGGGCGTCTTTCGAGAGCAGAGAGGCTAGCAGTAAGATAGCATTTGAGGAACGATTGAGAAGGATGGAGGAAAAGCGGTGGGCTAGGAAAGTTTTCAGATACCTGTATATAAAGAATGTTGACACGAAATGGAGAAAGCGAACTAGAAAATTGACAAGCAAATATCTGGACAGCAGTAAGGGGGCAAATCAGCAATTATCGGTTAAGAAAAAGGTTAAAGGAACAGAGAGAGCGTTGTGGAAAACAGGGATAATGACAAAATCGGCACTGGAAACATACCGGACCTTTAAACAGGAAATTGTCAAAGAAAATATCTATGATAATTGTAGGGGAAGTTCTTTGCTGTTTGAGGCCAGGACTGGAGTTTTGCGGACTAAGACGTATAGAGTCAGGTACCAGGAAATAGACACTTTGTGCATTGCGTGCGGAGAGGAGGAGGAAACGGCTGAACACTTGATACTTTTCTGTAAAGGGCTTCACCCTACAGTGGAAGGCAGCGGGGCTGACTTACCCAAGGCATTGGGGTTTAGGGATAGTGAGGGGAAAGTGGATTTTAAGAGGTTAGAAGTAACCAAGCGAAGGTTATCTGATTGGTGGCTAAAATCAAGACAGGAGTAAAATTTCACAAGACATGGCTAGGTGGCTTGAGCCACCGCCCGATGTAAAGGGTTCAGCCGTATCCATCCATCCATCCATCCATCCATCCATCCATCCATCCATCCATCCATCCATCCATCCATCCATCCATCCATCCATCCATCCATCCATCCATCCATCCATCCATCCATCCATCCATCCATCCATCCATCCATCCATCCATCCATCCATCCATCCATCCATCCATCCATCCATCGTTTTCGATTTCATGGAAGCGACATTTCGGCGACGGAAAAAAAAAATTCATTTCTCGTCTAAGAAAGTGGGGGGTGGGTTCATTACGCGAGTGGGTTCATTACGCGAGTAAATACGGTATATGCGTTGCCTTACGGCCATGTTAATAAGTGTGTCATTAGAAAAGAAGAGAAAAAATAAAATAAAAATGAAAAAACTAGCATTCAAAGCAGCGTTAGTCTTAAGTGCCTTCCGCAACTTCTTTTAAACTGCACTGAACCCTTTGTTTCTGTGAATTAATGAATAAATTTAACAGATTTGAGAAAGAATAAAAAAAATACTCTGTGCATTTTCCCCCTCACTCTCCAACCACCCCCACCAAGAGCTGCCCACAAATTGGCCCCTGAAATTTCGACCTAGTATTCACTTCAGTGACCACATATATAAACGATGATGAAGCAAATGCAATCAAAATTTCGGCTACAGCCTGCAGGAATGCTACATTGTACAAAGTCTAGGTATTGCTACCAAGGAAGCAAGATGTTAACTTCCTTTTCCATATACTCATCAAACTTTATACTTAGAGATATCCAACATCTGGAGCAAATTATCTACTCTCAAAAATGCAGAGAGACAACCCGCCGCGGTGATTCAGTGGTTAGGGCGCTCGTCTACTGATCCGTAGTTCCCGGGTTCGAACCCGACCGCGGCGGCTGCGTTTTTATGGAGGCAAAACGCTAAGACGCCCGTGTGCTGTGCGATGTCAGTGCACGTTAAAGATCCCCACGTGGTCGAAATTATTCCGGAGCCCTCCACTACGGCACCTTTCTTCTTTCACTCCCTTTTTCATCCTTTCCCTTACGGCGCGGTTCAGGTGCCCAACAATATATGAGACATATACTGCGCCATTTACTTTCCACAAAAACGAATTATTATTATTAAAAATGCAGAGTGAGTTTAAGTGGCAACAGAGCTTAATAATAATAATTGGTTTTTGGGGAAAGGAAATGGCGCAGTATCTGTCTCATATATCTTTGGACACCTGAACCGCGCCGTAAGGGAAGGGATAAAGGAGGGAGTGAAAGAAGAAAGGAAGAATAGGTGCAGTAGTGGAGGGCTCCGGAATAATTTCGACCACCTGGGGATCTTTAACGTGCACTGACATAGCACAGCACACGGGCGCCTTAGCGTTTTTCCTCCATAAAAACGCAGCCGCCGCGGTCGGGTTCGAACCCGGGAACTCCGGATCAGTAGTCGAGCGCCCTAACCACTGAGCCACCGCGGCGGGGCAGAGTAAGGAAAAATAACAAATACACGTTTTGAAAACCAGCAGAAAAACTTTTAGTGCTTGAACATGCACTAATACAGACAGTGTCTCAGTTTATGCATGATCACCTTTATGGGTACACTTACAACATGAATATGTACAAATAGTGGCACTAGCAGGTGCTGTTATAAGGAACAGTGACCAGTGTGAGCACATCACCGCGTGATGACCTACGTACACTACTGCCACTTCAATATCAAGGGAAATGCAAGCACTGCAGTAATACAACAGTCTGTCAGATGGGATTGAGAATTCAAAAGTTCTTGCAACAATTCCATAGCACGATCGACATGGCACCTTTCATACAAATACGCTTGGGCCAACAGTTCACGCCGGGGCTTGCCACGCCATGTGCATTTTGGAACCAAAAGGCACTACGCCTGCTTTGACTTCTTAGCAGGTGTTGGCTCTTCACTTTCTTGGAAGACTGACTTAGGCTGTGTTGAAGCGCAGGTAGGCGTCACTCAATAAGGGTTCTCAGCTGCCTTCTTGGCAAATTTGAGGATGGCCTCGCGTGGGTCCACATTGTCATCAACACGCTTGGTGGTGCCCAGGTTGCGCAAAATATTGGAAGACAGACTGTTGCCTGTTGAAGCAATACGGCCTGCTTGCCCAGGGCCCGTCACTGGAAGATCATGCCTCTGAGACAGCACAGGATTCTTACGTGCCTTCTCCAGACGCTTGCGTGAGCTGCGCGGTCGCTCCTCACGAAACAGTGGCAGTGCATGTGGTGTGAGCACCTGCGCCTGCGTGAGGCCCTGCGGTGTAGGTCTGGCCAGAGCTGCCTTGAATGCACCTAAGAGTGCACCATGGTGACTGTAGGCTGCGTCGTACAGCAGGCGCACCTCTCCGCATGCCAACCCCGCCAGAAGTTGGTTGAGGCGTGCATGCCATATGATACGGGCCACTGGCGATGGCAGCTGGAGTCGCAACACCTCCCGCATGGCGTCACGCTCAAAGAACACCAACTGGCCCCTACCAGCGGCATTCGAGGTGGCTGTGTACACAACCCGGTCGTCTGGGCTAAAACCGCAGTCAGTGGCCGGGTACAAATTGTCGAGGTCTGAAAACGTGTGTAACGCTGTGGGCCGCAATGCGCGGGTGTCCCACAACTTCAGCGTGTCATCACAAGAGCGCGTGGCCAGCTGGCGGCCGTCATGGGCGAACGCCATGCAGGTTACGTCAGTTCCCCGCTGGTGTGCCTCGCGGACCGTGCTGCTGGGGTGCACCAATGCGCGCCGCTGGTCCCAAAATTGGAGTGACCCATCCTGGCAGCCGGCAACCATAAGCTGGCCGTCCCGGCTAAATCGGCATGTCGACGGGATGGCCCTAAGGCGGCCCAGCTGCTTGGTTTTCACCAACGCTTTGTGGCAATTGGGCTTGCCCACATTCCACAGACGCAATGTACCATCGTTGGCGCAAGTGAGAAAGTCTTCACGACTGCGCGGGTGCCAGCAGCCGTAATTTAGCATAGCTACGTGACCTTTGGTGCGCGCCATGTCTGTAATATACTGGTCTCCCTTAACGCATTCCATCACTTCGAAACCATCTCGATCTAGTACTTTGGCTTGAGCACTCCCAGATACTACCAGAAACGTGTCACCTGTGTAGCTGTACTCGAGGTTTCTTATCTGGTGACAGTCGCAAGGCCGGAGCGAGCGGAACGGCTGCAGAGATGAATCCATGTCAGCAAAATCGAACAATGTAATATCAAAGTCATACCCGCCAGTGACAAGACGTGCTCCTTTGGGATCCAGAGCCAATGCAGACACAATATTTGTGCCATGCCGCAGCGTAAGTAGCTCTTTCACTGGAATTGCCCGATATGCTTCTGTGGTATGCTCACGTTCCTCCTCGTCTTCCTCCAAGCTAGTTCTTTTCTCGTTGACTTCAGCAGAGAGTGTGATGGGCGGTCCCACGAGGTCTTCATCGCTGCCTTCCTCACTTCGCGTAGCGGCGGACGTAGAACTGCTCCCACCAGTTGCCCCGTCTTTGGCGTTGCTTTCAGGGTCGCTAGTTGACGGCTTTGGGTCTTCCGCGAGTCTCGCGTCTTTACTTCTACTCACGGCCGTTCTCCTGGCTTCCTCGAAAATTGCATTTCTATCAAACACGCGAGCTTTCTTCGTGGAGTTTGGCTCAGCTGACACTTTGACTGGGGGCCCCACCAGGCGTTCGCTGTCATCCTTACTGCGTGTTACGGAGGGCGCAGAAGTGCTGTCTTGGGATGCCTTGTCTTCGACGTTGTTTTTAGGATCGCTGGTAGAAGGCTTTGGATCTTTCATGAGTTTTGCATCTTTACTTCTACTCACGGCCGTTGCCCTGGCTTCCTTGAAAATTGCATGTATATCAAACACGCGAGCTTTCTTCATGGAGTTTGGCTCAGCTGACAAGTGGACCGTGGGCCCCACCAGGCGTTCGCTGTCATCCTTACTGCGTGTTACGGAGGGCGCAGAAGTGCTATCATGGGATGCCTTGTCTTCGACGTTGCTTTCAGGATCGCTGGTAGACGGCTTTGGGTCTTCTGCGAGTCTCGCGCCTCCACTTCTACTCACGGCCGTTGTCCTGGCTTCCTCGAAAATTGCATTTAGATCAAACACGCGAGCTTTCTTCGTGGAGTTTGGCTGAGCTGACAAGTTGACCGGGGGCCCCACCAGGCGTTCGCTGTCATCCTTACTGCGTGTTACGGAGGACGCAGAAGTGCTGTCACGGTATGCCTTGTATTCGACGTTGGTTTCAGGATCATTGGTAGACGGCTTTGGATCTTCCATGAGTTTCGCATCTTCACTTCTACTCACGGGCGTTGTCCTGGCTTCCTCGAAAATTGCATTTAGATCAAACACGCGAGCTTTCTTCGTGTAGTTTGGCTCAGCTGACAAGTTGACTGGGGGCCCCACCAGGCGTTCGCTGTCATCCTTACTGCGTGTTACGGAGGGCGCAGAAGTGCTATCATGGGATGCCTTGTCTTCGACGTTGCTTTCAGGATCGCTGGTAGACGGCTTAGGGTCTTCTGCGAGTCTCGCGCCTCCACTTCTACTCACGGCCGTTGTCCTGGCTTCCTCGAAAATTGCATTTAGATCAAACACGCGAGCTTTCTTCGTGGAGTTTGGCTTAGCTGACAAGTTGACCGGGGGCCCCACCAGGCGTTCGCTGTCATCCTTACTGCGTGTTACGGAGGACGCAGAAGTGCTGTCACGGTATGCCTTGTCTTCGACGTTGGTTTCAGGATCGCTGGTAGACGGCTTTGGGTCTTCTGCGAGTCTCGCGCCTTCACTTCTACTCACGGCCGTCGTCCTGATTTCCTCGAAAATTGCTTTTAGATCAAACACGCGAGCTTTCGTCGTGAAGTTTGGCTCAGCTGACAAGTCGACCGGGGGTCCCACCAGGCGTTCGCTGTCATCCTTACTGCGTGTTACTGAGGACGCAGAAGTGCTGTCACGGTATGCCTTGTCTTCGACCTTGCTTTCAGGATCGCTGGTAGACGGCTTTGGGTCTTCCATGAGTTTCGCTTTGCTTCTACTTATTGCCCTTTTCCTGGCTTCCTCGTAGATGGCATTTATGCGAATTTCGCGAGCTTTTCTGGCGGAGTTTGGAGAAACAGTGCCTCTGCCCTTACTAGAAGCGGCCATTTTTTTTTCGTGAATTTCTCTCTGGTTGGCTCGTGGTTGGCTTGGCTTTAACTGGCTTGAGTGTGATGTACGCGTTTTCATGTGGAAACTACAGCAGAGAAACTGTACCCTGGCGACGCTGGCGTCAAATATCTTGCAGTTGACTTTTAAAAAGCTCGGATGACATGTAACGTGCGCTTGGACTACATCGGTCCATCGCGTGGCCGCGTTCCGCGTGGCGTCTGCTGCTTTGTAATCGGCCGTTGCCTGCGTGGCGATTTAACTACGTTCTTGCAACGTTGCATTGTGCCGATTTCGCTTCGTCTTCTCTTCCCTTACGGCGCGGTACGGGTGTCCACCGGTATATGAGAGACAGGCGTCCTTTACTTTCCTTAAAACCATTTTCATTCCATTTTCTTTGCCTTACGGCGCGGTTCGGGTGTCCACTTAGATATGTTTAGATATGTTTCCTTTCCTTAAATTGTCCGGTCAAGGGGTCGCACCTAAATCTCCTCTATTGCCGCTACCGCTTTTTTAAGTACCGCCAAACTTTGATGTACGCCGCCGCCTTTTTTCCGTATCCGCATATGGCTTTTCCCGTTTGGGTTTCTGTTTTTCTGCCGGAAGTCGGCGTCCATTTTGTATCTGCTCGCACGGAGAAAAGAATGTCTGCTCGTTTAGGAACAGCGATCGCCTCGGCGCAGCGTACTTCAACGTTCGAGTTGATCTTGTGCCATCACGCTGCTACGCTGTTTCTCAGCCTCTAACCGACTTGTTCTGCGCTTGCTGGAAGCTTGGTCCGCGCTGTGACTCGAGCCATATAGCCTCCTCTATTTTTGCTCGAGCAAAGTGGTGAACTACTCGTCTGCCTAGCGGGTCGGGTAGTGATCAGTCGCGGGTCATGACTGTGTGCTGTGCCTTTGGTTGCTCGACGCGCTCGGGAAGGGGCAAAAGGCTGTTTTCGGTGCCCCTGGGTAAGCACGACAAGAAGCGGACAAAAGTTTGCTTGGATCGCATCGGCTGGAGCGATTTCTCGCCGAATAAGTCCAGCAAGCTTTGCGAGGTAAGTCTGAAATTTTCTGCCTTTTTCTCTGCTTCAAAAAAGTCGTTAGACAAAGCTGGAAATGTTAAGGGTGGGCTTATGCAGACAAGATTAACACATGTGCTACATTGTTACTACGATGGCGCGCGACGCGGATCCTGAACAGGGATTATAATACTGGTGCTGAAGACGCATTTGCAGTACAGAAGTGGAATTAAGGAACAGGGGGCTACGCCTTTCTTGCAATTAAGTTTTGTCACTGTATCTCGCTCTTTTTCGTCTTAAGCAAATGCGGTTTCGAGTGGAAAATTTTTCGCCTTCAAGCGGGCAAGTTTCCTTTAAAAATTCCCGTATTGGCACTGATCTTGTCTAGGAAAAAAGTGTGCTGTACAAAAAAAAAACAGCCCCGCAACAGTTACCAACTCTGCCTGCTTTATTCTCTCATTTCCATGCTGTTCAAGCACCCCTTATCAGTTTGGGTGTAACCACTTTTTTGTTAATATTTCCAGGAGCATTTCACAGCAGGTCAGTTTAAGCCTCTGATTCTTCTGAAGCATGGCATAAAGAAGCTGAAGCCCACCGCTGTGCCTTCGCTCTTTTGCCACCAGCCCCACAAAACTGGAAGAAAGCTACCAGTGCCATGCAATGGTATGAGTAGTGCATTATAGTCTGTGCTCTTTCCTCATATATGTAACAGTTTCATCGCTTTAACACACAGAGAAGCAAGGTGGTGGTGATACAACTTCAGCAGGTGGAAAAGAAAATACCCGACCCGAAGGCACGTTCTGAAACTCCTTACTCGCATATCAAGAACTTAGAATTCAGTGATCAGGCCTGTCTTATTTTCGAGTAAACAGAAGTCCTCACTACTGTAACTGCAGATGGCTTTCCAAGCAGCTTGCTTCCCAACAGCCCCCCCCCCCCCCCGTGTCACCTCGTGCACAGGAGGGAATCCGTCATCCCCTTGCTCTGCTGGCCACGTCATCAGTGCAAGGTACTACAGCCTTTACTACAAAGCTTTACATGAGCATAAATCTGTTCCTCGTTGACTACACTGACCGGGGCACAAACTGCAGTGGCATGCATATTCAAAAGTGGTAGGTCAATTTACAGCATTAGAAATATACTTGTAATGTAGAGCATGCCGTGCACTGCATGTCTCATGAAACTATGTTACTAAGGGCAGTTCAGTTAACACTTGATCGGTGTGGACGTATATCATAAGTATATAGTCAGGATCCACTTTCTTTACATAACATACTACTGCTGATTTCATGCCCTAGCGTCCGAGTTTTGTTTCTAGCAATTAATACTAAAGACAGTCACAACTCTAAAATTTGGTCTGAAATGCATTTCTGTATGTGAAGTCCTCTGGAAAGCATCCCTTTGCTGTTTTCTCACAACAAACATTCAGTGCCTGCTGCCCTGAGAGTACTTCCTGGCCAGTCGTTGCTAAAGCCCAAGACAGCCGCTCCAGCACTTGGTCTGAGCCAGCAATTCCAGCTTGCAGGTGAGATCTTATTGAATGGTGGTTGTATATGTTCCTCATAATGTTAATGCCATGGATGACTTGTGCAGATGACTGTAGCTTTGGGTCAGGCATTAAATACCAGCACGAACAGCTGGCGTTATGGTAACAACCCTTGACCAATCAGCATGACATGCCAGTGCTTGAAGTCGCCTGGAAGCTTTCAGTGACTGTTTTCTGCACACAACTTTCAGTGCCTGCTGCCCCAATAATACCGCCTGGCCAGTCGTTGAAGCCCAAGGCAGCAGCTCAAACCCTTTTGTAGCCAGAATTTTGATCTTGCAGGTGAGATCTTATTGAATGGTGGCTATATGTTCCTTATAATGTTAATGCCATGGATGACTTGTGCGGATGATTGTAGCTTTTGGTCAGGTGTTAAATACCAGCACGAACAGCTGGCGTTATGGTAACAACCTCTGACCGATCTTAAGGTTTCTTTAACCGCTGGTGTTGACAACATTAATTCTAAAATATTGAAAAACACTGTATCGGTCTCCAGCGAGATTCTTTGCCACATCTATCAGCAATCATTATCATCTGATTTGCTTCCTACAGATTGGAAAATTGCTAAGATCGTTCAGTGTTGAAAAGCGGAGACAGAAAATCACCCGAAACCAACCGCCCCATTTCGCTAACCTGCATTTGCTGTAAATTACTCAAGCACGTCATCGCCTCCCACATTTACTGCCACCTGGAACTAAATTTTTTCTTTTTTCTTAATCAGCACGGCTTCTGGAAAGGTTTTTCTTGTGACACTCAACTGCTAGAATTTACGACTGACTTGCACTTCAACATGGACGCTAACCTACAAACTGACTGTATCTTTTTAGGTTTTGCTAATGCTTTCGACCGCACTGCCTATTACCGCTTTTTCTCAAAATTGTCTGCTCTGTGCCTAGATTCTTTAACATTGTCATGGCTTCGTAACTTTCCTTCTTATTGTCAGCAGTTCACTACAGTTAACAATTTCACCTCCCCACTCTGTGATGTAGCATCTGGCGTACCTCAAGGCAGTGTTCTTGGCCCATTATTGTTTCTAATATACATTAACGGCTTGCTCACAGACATATCCTCTTCCGTACGACTCTTTGCTCACGACTGCATTATTTACCGCCCCATTAATTCTATAGATGATCACCTCTCTCTCCAAACTGACCTGAACCTCATTTAGAATTGGTGTAATAAATGGCAAATGATGCTAAACTCAAGGTCACTTCAAGGTCAATTGGGTACCGGCGTCGGAACTTACGGAACGCCCCTAATAACGTGAGAAAAGTGGCTTATCTAACAATTGTGTGCCCACAACTAGAACTTGCTTCACCTACGGGGTCCCCTTATCAAAACTTACCTTATCAACAAGCTTGAAGCCGTACAAAATTGAGCCGCTCGTTTCATCACACAAAAGTACAATCCTCATTTCAGCATCACTAAGATCAAACTTGATATCTCCCTCGAACCTTTAGATATTCGTCTCTCCATCGCTCTTTTATGCTTACTTCATAAATATCGACACAACACCAGGCCATCTCCCCTGCCCCTTGAAGAGCCTACATAATCACTATAGCATTAAACGCATATACGGAAGATAAATAAAAGCCTTAGGTTCAATGCAAAAGGGCAAAGCAGCTGGTGAGGATCAGGTAACAGCAGATCTGTTGAAGGACGGAAGCGAGACAGTGCAAGAAAAACTAGCCACCCTGTATATGCAATGCCTTATGACCTCGACCGCACCGGACGCTTGGAAGAACGCAAATATTAACTTAATTCATAAGAATACTTTCCAGCTCATGACACAGTACAGCGATAGGCCCATATGTCTGAGACATCTTTAAGTGCAGCGTGTTGCCGGAGTGTACACTTGTTATGGCAGACACGTCTGCTGCAATGAATTGGCAAGCACTGAGCTGTCAACTGCTGGGGTCATGGGCGTTGACCCAGTTCATATGTGTTTGTTTGCAGGAGCAGACTGTGATGCCCTAAAGGATGAGGTCACAGCCCTGAAACGAAAGCTGTCGTTATTTCAGTGAAAAGTTTCTTCATTAGAAAAAGAAAACAAGAATCTCAGACAAGGTAACCTGTGCTTTTATTTACCAGAAATTACTGCTGGCTGAAGCTTACCTACATGTAACCAAAATATGTATTTTCATGACATTGTATTGTACATGCAGCTATTTCGGACTACCTGAATGATGACCAGGTGACCTGCTTGCAAAAAACTACTATGCGAGGTTCAGCTTGGAGCTCTCAGAGTATTGTGAAGGTGCTCAGGCTGAAACTTGCTTGCCGGTCACAGGGATACAGTGTGGCATGAGAACTTGGGATTCCGCTTCCTTCTGAACGCACTTTTCAGTGCAAAATAGAGAGATTCAAGTTTGTCCCAGGCATACTGTCAGAGGTCATGAATCTGCTGAGAGCCAAGGTATGTGCCTTGTTTGTGAATATCCAGAACACACTCATATTTTTTTCTGCTTCATAGATGGACCAACTTTCAGGGCAGGAATGCCATGCAGTTCTGATGTATGATGAAATGCAAATCACTAAAAGCCTGGACTTTGACTCATCGACTAACATGCTGATCGGGAGGCCATCTGTGCCACTGGCCAACAGCACACTGCCTGAGTCCTGCTATGCAACACACGCTCTTGTGTTTATGTTAGGAGGCATTTCCACCCGATGGAAACAAACTGTGGCATACGAATTCACCGGCCACTCCTTTCATGCACAGACTGTGAAAGATAAGATCAATGCCACAATCTGCGCGTGCGAAGCTGTTGGTGTGAAGGTTCATGCTGTCATCAGCGACATGAGGCCTTGCAACCAGGCTATTTGGAGGTTGTATGGGATAGGTATAACAAAGCACTCAAAGCGAGACTGCTATGTGTCACATCCGAGCGATGCATCTAGGCGTCTCTACTTTCTCGCCGATGCACCTCACCTCTTGAAGAACATTAGAGGCCATCTTACTAGAGGGCACAAGATTTAACTGCCAGCTGATGTGGTAGACAAGAACAACCTTCCCACAGACGAGGTTTCCATTGAGTACGTGGAACGACTAATAGAATTGGAAGAAGAGAATGAGTTTCGGCTTGCTCTGAAACTAAAAAAGAAGTGCCTTAGTTCAGGGCACTACGAAAAAATGAAAGTTGGCCCAGCGTACACGTTGTTAAACCACGACACAGCCACTGCAATTTATTACCACTCAAAACATGGGAACCTTCACAAAGAGGCAGAAACAACTGCCTGGTTTATAGATAAGGTCTACAGCTGGTTTGCCTTAATTACATCCAGAACACGAAAGCAGGCTGAGACATCTTGGTTCGCATGGAGAGATGTTCTTCTTAGAGGTGATCAGACTTTTGAGGGGTTGAAGATTTCTGCCTATGATGGGTCATGGAAACCAGCGCAGACTGGTGTTATTCTGAAAACAATGTCAGCAATGCAGCTTCAAGAGCATCTGGTGGTAAAGGAGAAGTTTCTTTTTGTTTTGCTTTCGCATTTTGGGCAGGATGCACTAGAAAACTTCTTTGCTACGATCAGAATGAAGAATGCAGTTCTTTCGCCATGAGAGTTTAAATCTGCATTGCGCAGTGCTACGCTTTCTCAATTTCTGCGTTTCAAACCCCGGAGGCAGCTATGCATGTTCAGATGGTGAGGCACTGGTATGCGTTTCAGACAGAGCAGAACAAGCCTGCTCTGGTGTCGTACTACACCCCACAACAAACTCTTTGGAGGTAATGGATGTTGAGGAGGGCTTTATGTACATATGTGGCTATGCAGTTAGCCAGGTGAAGAAGAACTTTAAGACATGCCATGATTGTGCTGCAGCCATCACAGGTAGCAGTCTGAACCTCGCTGAAAACAGCTGGTTACGTGTCAAGTCTTTTGTGCCTGGTAGCATGCTCCTTGTATCCCCTTCAGAGGCAGCACTTGAATTGCTCAAGTTTTGTGAAGCCGCCTCCATTTTGAATACTAAGAGCATCCTTAACAACAGGGCTACACTGGAGCACATTAAGAAAGAAATTATGACGCATATATCTACAACAATACCATCTTGTGACAGTGTGCCCCAGAAGCTCGTGACCTGCTTCTTGAGAACCAGAGTCCATATTTTCTGCAAGAACAAAAATGAAACTATATCGAAACATGACTTGGGACCGAAATGTGGGAGCAGGAGCATTGGGATGCATCAGGCTGCCAGTGCAATAATGTGAAGGTCACCATCATCATCAGAATGACTGCACCCACTGCAGGGCAAAGGCCTCTCCCATGTCTCTCAAATTAAACCAGTCCTTTTGCCAGCTGCGCCCAACCTATGCCTGCGAACTTCTTAATCTCATCCGCCCACCTAACCTTCTGTCGCCGCCCCCTGCTACGCTTGCCTTCTCTTAGAATCTACTCCGTTACCCTTAAGGACCTGCGGTTTTCTTGCCTTAGCATCGCATGCCCTGCCCAAGCCCACTTCTTCCTCTTGAGTTCGACTAGGATGTCATTACCCCCGTTAGTTCGCTCGCCCACTCTGCCCGCTTCTGGTGTCTTAATGTTACACCTATCATTTTTCTTTCCATGGCTCGCTGCGTTGTACTTAACTTAAGCTGAACCCTTTTCGTTAGCCTCCACGTTTCTGCCCCGTAGGTGAGTACCGGTAGGATACAGCTGTCGTACAGTTTTCTCTTGAGGGATATTGGTAAACTGCTATTCATGATCTGAGAGAACCTGCCATATGCGCTCCACCCCAATCTTATTCTAGTTATTTCCATCTCATCATGCGGCTCAGCTGTCACTACCTAACCCTAAGTTGACGTATTCCTTTACCACTTCCAGCACCTCGCTTCTAACTGTGAACTGTTCTCTTGCTAGGCTGTTGAGCATTACTTTGGTTTTCTGCATGTTAATATTTAGACCCACCATTTTGCTCTGCCTGTCTCAATCATTGATCATGCTTTGCAATTCATCTCGCGAGTGACTCAGCAAGGCCATGCCATCAGCTAATCACAGATTATTTAGGTATTATGCATTAACTCTTATCTCCAACTGTTCCCAATCGGGCCTTGGAATACCACGTGCAAACAGGTAGTGAATATTTTATTATTTTATTTTATTCCAAAATACTGCAAAACAAATAGAAGTACATGCCGAAAAATTGAATATAGGAGAGTAACTTTCTTTTTAGTGCAGCAAAAAAGTTTTTAGTGCCTGTTCCATGAGAGGAGAGACAGAACACTAAACTGAAAGGCGAAAACGCCTGATTATCTAGCCGCCGCGGTGGCTGAGCGGTTACGACACTCGGCTGCCGGCCCGAAAGACACGGGTTCGATCCCAGCCGCGGCGGTCGAATTTCGATGGAGGCGAAATTCTAGAGGCCCGTGTACTGTGCGATGTCAGTGCACGTTAAAGAACCCCAGGTGGTGGAAATCTCGGGAGCCCTTCACTACGGCGTCTCTCATAGCCTGAGTTGCTTTGGGACGTTAAACCACCATAAGCCATAAACCAAACCAAGCCTGATTATCTCAATGATGTGAAGAGCGCGAGCAATACCAGCGCCTGAACAGCCTCGAGATTAAGGGCGTCCTGGATGGAAAGGACCCGCTTGCAATGATAAGCAAAATAGGTGAAAGTGTAGGGATAACAATTGGCACCATGGCTGACATTGACACGTGTCACTATGTGCGTACATTTAACGCAGATGTCAAGAACATAGTTGTTTGCTTTGTGATATGTAATCAGCAGAATTAGCTGTTGTCAAAGTGCAGAAAAAAGAAAATAGACAGCTTAATGCTTGGTTTTGAAGGAACACCCCCAGTTTTTGTGAACAAGCATTTGACTCCAAAAAACAAGGCACTTCTTTCGGATGTGATTAAAAGGAAGACTGCCAAATGGAAATTTGCCTGGATGACTTGAGGCAAGGTGCTTGTACATAAAGATGAAGACTCGAACATAATTACTGTGAAAGAAATGTGAATTAATTGCCTTTCCTTTTTCATGATGATGAAACCAGAGGATAACTGCAGATACTACACAGTTTATGCTTTTAATCCTGAGTTCTCTTGTGGCAAGTTTTTTTCTGCATTACATGCAAGCTGTAGAAGCACTCGACCAAAGGCAGATGACATTTGTTTTTTTTTCATTCGTTGTCAGTTGACTTCGATATTTTAACCTCTACTGAAACACGGGTTTCAGACAATGACACAAAACCAAACTTTCCAGGTTATCGGTCTGAACATCTCTGTCGTAGGCAAAAGAACGATAGAGGGCTGGCTGTCTACTTTAAGAATACCTTTTCTTATGAAGTGGTCGCTGATTTCTCGCTAACGAATGCCGATAATGAATGTGCTTGCATATCGATAAAATAGTGGTGATCGCTGTTTATCGTCCTCCGCTAGGGCACAAAGGTTGTTTCGTAGAGTTTGTGGACTTACTGTTGGCTTCCCCTGTCTTTTCAAATGCATCTTGCATTATTATTGGGGACATCAATATTTACTTAAGTTCCAATGATCCTTGCGCACAAAATTTTGAGACACTATTATCTACGTATGGCTCCGCAGACCATATAAGCGAACCAACAGGACTTACAAAACAGACTGCCACTGTTTTGGATGTTTGCATAACAAACTTCAGTACACAAGACATCAGCAGTGGAATATTTTCGTATGATCTTAGCAATCATCTGCCAGTTTTTTGCTTTTTTCAATTACAAAGCACTATGACAAGCACAATAATAAAAGAGAAGGTAGGGGAGCCATAAACCTTGAAACACAAAAAAAAAATTTTCCACTTGGTCAGTCTGATTGACTGGAGTGAGGTATACAACGAGGAGAATGCAGACAGCGCCTACGAGAAATTCTTTTCTTTACTGAGCGCTTCATACAATGCCGCATTTCCTGTATTATAACCGTCCGGTCGTAATAGAAGAAAACACAAGAAACCTTGGGTTAATTCGGAGCTTTATCACCACATCAAAATAAAAAAATAAGTTGTTCCATGATTTTATTCGTTCACATGATCCAAATACATTGACAGAATTTAAGAAGTACCGGAATGCTTTAAACGACCCAGTTAAGAAAAGCCAAACAATACTACTACCAGAACCTTTTTGACAGCCTATATAATCAGCGACGAATTATGGGGGTTGCAAACTCGCTCACTTCAAGAACAAAAGCTAGGGATAGGATTACGCAGCTAGTAGTCGAGGGTAAAACACTCATCGGTGAACGGCTAGCTGATGCAATGAACACACATTTTGTGGATGCTGGCTCCTACAATATCATGAGTGCAACTGTCCATGATGACAGTATGCCAGTGGACACAATATTGAGTCACTCTCTTTTCCTGAGGCCTACTGATCCAAGTGAAACTTCAAGTATAATCGGCAAGCTTAAAAATAATATATCTCCAGGGCTGGATGAACTTCGTTCAAATGAAATAAAATTAATATCGCCTTTGATATGTGAAGTTCTCAGCCACATAATTAACCTCACTATAAGAACAGGCGTATTTCCTAAACAATTAAAAATCGCCAGTCGCTGCAATATTCAAAGGAGATGATACAAATACTTTATCTAACTACCGACATATTTCAGTACTGCCTGCAATATCCAAAATATTTGAAAGCGTCATTCATGAGAGACTAGTTTCATTTTTTGATAAGCATCAAGTGATAACTCAATGTTAATATGGCTTTCGCAAGTATCGGTCGACAGAACACGCTCTCGTACACATCAAAGACAGCATAATCGAAAACATGAAATGTAGAAAATATACACTAGGTTTGCTTTTAGACATCCAGCAAGCTTTTGATTCCGAACAGTTCGATTTATTACTCAACAATTATCAAGATACGGTGTCCGAGGTATTGTACTAGATCTTCTAAATAGCTATCTGATTGATCGTTATCAGTTGGTGAAAATTAATGATGCGGTATCAACACTCACGAAGATAAAACAAGGAGTACCACAAGGATCAATATTGGGTTCATTACTATTTCTTGTCTATATCAATGACATCGCCAAATAGATAGTTCTGCTCAATCCATAATATATGGTGATGATACCAATGTCTTCTTGTCTTCGCATAACCTACTGACACTAGAATCCTCGTTAAATGACTACCTTGTGCATCTTTCAAACTGGTTAAGCAGAAACAAGTTAAGATTAAATGCCTCAAAAACATATGTCATATTTCGTCCTGCCAACAAACCTCTACACCGCAAGCTTAAAGGGTTGTGAAAAGAAAACGAGGCCGCCTGGTTGTAATTTTCATTGATTCAATAAATATTGGACACGACGATTCCGAAATATTTCAGCGCAATATTGAGTCTGCATTAATAAAGCCCGTTGGAAATCGTTGCCTTTTTGTGCTCGTAAAACGACCATGCGACGCCGTCGGCTAACATAAGTACTACCATACTACGTCACCTTAAGACGCTTAGAAACTTATATCTTTTAGTTTCGTTTACCCCAAAATAATAGATCCATATGAAAGTAAGAAAGCGAAAAAAAGTGTGGCAATTATTTGCACACGGAATTTTACTCGGCAAAGAACAGCACGTGATCCTAGATCGGTCATTGATCTGGGATCAGTTTCAGTTTTGGTTACACTTCTCCGGCCTCCATGGGGTCTTTCGTTTACATGAACTCGATAGCGGGGGGTTCAGTCAGGGCATCAAGTTGAGCAAGGCCGGCCAAACTTACGACTCTCCGTTTACATGCGCTCGATACGAGTGGGTCAACTCTCGTGGCGCGCCCTGTGAGGTGCGATTACCCGAGTTGTCAATCGGCTCCCGCTTCTGTCCTCACCTGTAAAAAAATGTTTTCGGAAACCTAAGCATGAATGATTATGTGTATTTTGCGGAGGGGCTGCTTGTCAACACACCCTTTGGGCTGAGTGGAACGGTTGAGTCCAGTGCGACAAGACTCGCGGCGTTTGCACGACCTCAATAATCGATAATCGGTTTGTGACCAGACAACTCGATCCAACCCAGACCTCCGGCTGCTCGCTACAGTAGCTCGCTGCTATTTATGTCGTACGTGGCAGCTCTAGTCTGTGGTTTTCAATGTGTTATCAGTGTTTCAGAGCACGCCATGCCAACTGTGTGCCTTGCGAGACAGTGCCGCACGACTTACCGGAATGGAAGCAATGTTAGATTTCACAAGTTGCCCGGAGACCTGCAGCGAAGAGCCGTGTGGCTTCGAGCAGTTAACCACGATATGGGCAGTCAGACCGGGTTCGTGTGCTCTGAGCACTTTCTACCGGGCGACTACGAAACAAACCTGGATGTCCTTCGAAACCTCGGTATGGATTTGAAGAACGCTCGCCTCAAGCGAGACGCCGTACCGACGCAAAACCTCTCGCCCGGCGCACCGCCAGAAAAGGGGAGAATGTCCGAGGTAAGTTCTCAAGATGAAAATGATCAACTTTATTACAATTTATTGTCCTTTCTTTCAGTTGCTAACAGCTTTTCCTTTTTTAGGAACTACCCAGCCAAATCGCAGGATGTGGAAGTAGTTTTGACAGCCGAAGAGGCGCAAATTTCGCCTCAAATGGTTGACAGCTGCACACAGACCCCAAGAAATACCTTCACTGTTGTCTGCCAGACTGACGGCTGTGATGTGCGAACACGATGTAAGATTTTCCTTGCAGCAGTGGCGCGTTCGTGTTCTACCCACATTCCACAAGAATAAATTGTGTGGCAATAATTTTGTCGTTGTTTAGGAAGAGGGAAGGAGCACTGGTAGATGCAGTGTAGATGCAGTGAATGCAGTAATAATTACGACATAATACATACTCCTTTAGCATGTGCACTGAATGCCGTTTCATTATGACGGCGCGACTAAAAATCAGATCAGTCATTTAGTAGATAGAAGAGCACATAAGGATGTCCTCCCCTTTCTTGGGCAGGGGCAGGTATGAGTATTGTACTGTCTGTGCTCGCATAATTGCATTGTGGTGGTGAACATGTCCTCTCTCCAGCTGGCCAACTTTGCACCTTATGAATATTCATAAAGCAGCTCTTGATCCACTGAAATGCTTTCGCATTATTCAAATTCAATGGCACAAGCAGCTGCTCATGCAGCATCAATGAGACAAAAAATCTTGCGAGCTTTGCAAACCTGTCATAACATTACTTACAATCAAAAAAATGCACAGCATGCAAAAATGTACGCTATAACACAGAAGACTCAGTGTCGGTGTGGGCAACTATTACATTTACTGCTCTTTATTGCTGTTAAATTCTAGCTTCCAATTATCTCAGCAGCATCACATGACAATTTACCCATTGCAACTCACTTTACATTGTTTCAGAGTTGACTCCAGCACTGAGGAAGTCCTTCCACAGGATGATAGAAAATTTATCATATTTGAAAGTTGTCTGAAGGAAGTATTTCAAGTGTGTCGCAAATGCTTTTCCGCTTGCAAAAGTGTAAGTCGTGTGTCTGGGGACTTGGCTGCAAATACAGACACTGTGTGCAAACCACCACTTCGTCACATGGTCAAGCCAACCCATGATCAACGGCAAGGCTGCAGGCAACGTGCTGATCTCAGCAGCTATGTTGTTCGCTGGCACCAGTCCCACCTCAGTGCTCCGGATGTTCAACTATGTGAACATGCAGGTGGTCACGTCATGAACATTTTACAACTACCAACGAAGCTACCTGCTTCCTGCGATCGACAAGGTAGGAGAAAGGTTGTGCATTGCAAAATGAAGAATTGCTGAATAAATATTTCACAATTAGTTACTTCAGTTCAAGCAGTAAGTCATCCAGTAAGTCATCATTTTGAGTGAAAGCACTGAGAAACTTGATCACTCTACCTTTATTTTAATAATATCGAACAACCTCTCATGAGCTGATCCCCCTCTCGGGTGAAGACCCTGGGTCTGCCCATGTGCCTGTCAGTATCAAAGCCCCTCTCGTTTTAAAGGACACAAGGTTCTGTCTGTATGTGGTGATGTAATATCTGGTCTGTGAGGCATGTGTTCTAGAGGGTCCACCTACTATCGCGATCAAAAGTGTACGGGACACGAGTATGTGGAAAAAAAATTTTGTGGCTCTGTCGCGTAATTCGGTCACCTGCAATGTGTCACGGTATATGGGGGCAAGTACCCTGGCAGCACTACCACGTGGCTGCCTCACGAGACAGAGCTGCAATAAACTTTTTTCGAGAACACGTGTCCTATAATATTTTGATCATGAATTTACATAAAAGGTCTATGAAATGATTTTCTGACAGAGTGACCTCAATGCAGCTTGATTTTCCAAAAGACGCAGCAACAGCTATTCATTTTCGATCCACTGCACTCACTTTTGAAGAAAAAAAGGGTAGAAAATTCCAGACGCCTTTTCTGCTCAACTCTCCAGTGAATGATGCGACCCAAGCTGTCATTACAGTGACAAGTCCTGAAGTCGACTGTGCACGTGCGGAACGTAGGTAGCACCAGATGAGCACAATAATCAAAATAAAAGAGCAACACTGTTAGCAACATCTGCTGCAAAGCAAGTGAAGCAATTAAAGTTGTTCATGCATGCGTACAGTACTGTCCAGACATTTCTATATGTCCCATCTTATTCAACTCTACACATCAATCACTTCTGGTTACTCATTACAATGTTTCTTCACCCTCATATCTTAAATAAGGAAGAGTTCTGAAAAGAGGTTCTCGAAATCATTTCATGGTACTTGTCAGGGACAGAAGCAAAGAAGCAGCGTAATAGTGTTCTGCGTTTGATATGATGTTTAAAAACTGCACCTTTGTCGTACCAGATCTGGCAACAACAACAGGAGGAGTTGTTTCGCCAGTTGGAAGGTTGTACTGTGGACTTGGCTGGCGATCGACGCTGCAATTCTCCAGGATTCAGTGCAAAATTTTTAACCTACTCTCTGCGCATTGCCCAGCTCAACAAAATTCTTCACTTCGGGCAAGTGCAAGTCGGGGAGGTGGGTCACAGCTTTTTAACAAAGTGGCTTTGTGATGTAACTTAGCTTTTTTCTCGACAAAAGTGTGCAGATGTAAAATCGAGCACCTCCATGGAGAAGTTCGCATTTGTGAAGAGCCTCAACATGGTGAAGAAGCGGGGGCTCAAGGTGATGTCAGTGGCAACTGACCGGCATGGCCAAGTCACTAAGTACATGCGGATGCAGCAGCCCACCATCCGGCACTATTTTGATTGTTGGCAAATCTTGAAAGGTAGCACCGAATGAACATATCTGACACTCATTGCCACGCTTCGCAGATAACGATGCTTCCTGCGTGATGTTTTGTAGAATGCGGCGAAATTTTAGACTAAATTTCATTGTTCCAAGCAGACTTTACTACAAGAAAAGCGGGGCAGACAGCAAAATTGTAGCAAATACAGTGAAGCAGTGAGAGAGGTTCCTGAATTTGAAGAGGCAAAAAGATGGAGGAAAGTTTTATCTGTTTGCTGTCCTTTTTGGCTGTTTTTTATGTGAATGACTATGACGGAAAGGCCAGCCATGCATGCACAGGTTGCGGATAAGCACTGTGGTGTGAAACCAGATTCCTTGAGTTCTGGAGGCGAGAGGAGAGAAGGCGGGTGTTTTGGGGTGGAAGCTCTAGAGCCAGATTAACATATAATGAATGAAGGATTAATCTTCATTAATTATTACACCTCCACTCCAGGCATCAAGAAGAAGCTGGCTGTCCATGCAAAATGAGCTGGGTGCAGTGTACTGGAGATATGGATTCAGCCAGCCAGTAACCACCTATATTGGTGCGCAGCCCTCAGCGATGGCAACGCAGAGCTACTGACAGACGTGGAAAAGCATGGAGCGGCACATCGCAAATATGCAGACGGGACATCCAGGGCTCTGCACGCATTGTGCACCCGATGACCTTGGAGAGAGGGAATGGCTAGTTCCTGGTGAGTAATGTAACTATTTGAAAGCAAGATATGCTTTTTGCAGAGCCCTGAATTTGTTTCCTAAATGTTTATTTGCTTTCCACATTAGAATTACGTTCTTGTGATGAAGCATGGCTTGCGACATGCTTTGTGAAACAGCCAAGTTACTGGCATCCAGCTAGTTTTGAACCTTTCCCAAGGAACTATTTGTTGTCAGTGATATAAAAGTTGTTTATTCATAGTTTTGGAAGTTATGCCCACCTAAAAAGATGGAGAAGGCTTTTTTCGGAGAAAGCTTTTCTGGGAAATTGATTTGTCAATGCAGGGACAACCACACACAAGTTTGTAGAGGTTGTGAACTCACTTCTTCTCCTGAAAGACATTAGGCAACTGGCTCCTTGTACACACACCTTCAGCTTGGAGGCTTACCACAGTGTACTGATAGGCTTTGCACCAATGTCTGTATGCTTCTCACCTGAGGGCATGCGTGCAAGGTAAGTAGTGAATGATATGCGAAAATTTACGCCTGATAATCCGCTCGAATTTGTCTGGTATTCCAGAACACAACTGGCAATACCCCATTTCAATGAGAATGCCAGCAAAGGACAGGCCACCACAGCTGAAGGACTGTCCCGATGGAAAATAAAGCACCGAAAAGCAAGGAAGGGTATAGCCGTTGCTTGTCCCGTGAAAGTGGAGCCTACATATGGTAAGCAGTTTACTTAGCACTACAAAAACAATTTTTTGTAAACTCTCTAAGGTCCAAGACCTCAAAAGGATACAAAACAAAATTTGGGCTAAAAAAACAAAAACAGAAATAACTGAAGTGTAACTTCTAATATCGGCAACCAATTCTTTTGTTTAATTTCTCAGTCTATACGATCCAAACCATTGTGAAGCCATATTATTAAGCATAGCGTGCCTCAGGATATCCATCATATATGGGCATGACCGCTCTAAGCCACATGGTCGTGTCAGTGCAATACAACATCGTGGGTTGATGCAGCCTGGGACCAGACAACCCCCAATGACGCCAAACTTGAAAATGGCTATTGGCCATGCTGCTATATGGAGTACCTTACAGGCCTCGCTTTACATATATACATTAAAATTTTACAGCAATCTTTCACACGTGTACCAGCATCTAACTCTCAATTTTGTATTTAGAATATAGGCTTGGCCAGCATTTTGGTGGCATATTCAACCCAGCAATCAAAATACAGCCTTTGTCCGTAAAGTTTCAAGACTGATTTATTTTCTTCTCCAGAAATGATTCCGAAAGGAAATATTGGTGTGTAGGCACCATATTTTCGGGGTAACCTGAGCAATTTACATGTAGAAAAATAAGTTGTCACTGGTCGTCTGTGCACTCCACTGTGAATGAATGTGCAGAGATGGACGCCCACCTCGAACAGTGTGTAAGCATAAAATTCTGTGTGAAGCTTGGCAAGACAGCCACACAGACGTATGAGCTCCTTCGTGACGCTTACAGCAACTAGACATTTTCGCGGGCGCAAGTTTTCGAGTGGCACAAGAGGTTTTTTTCGGGAGAACATCATTGGAAGATGACACAAGGCCGGGGCGCCCTGCAACCTCACGGACTGAAAACAACTTGGCTCGTATCAGGGAAATCGTACAGCAAGACCGCACCATTACAGTCCGCATGCTATCAGATGCTCTCGACATTAGTAAAACAACATGCCACCAAATTTTGCGCGAGAACTTGGGGAAATGAAAGCTGAATGCCAGACTTGTACCGCACTCCCTCACACAGGACCAGAAGGACACGCGGGCATCAGTGAGCGCTGATTTGCTCTCCGAGGCAGAGAAAGATGCTGCATTTGTCGACAGCATCATCGCTGAAGACGAAACATGGTGTTTTCAATACGATCCTCAGACAAAGAGGCAGGGCGCTGAATGGCGGTCCAAAAGCTCTCCGGCGTCGAGAAAGGTGCTGCGACACAAGACCAAAACAGAGGATGCTGATAGTTTTTTTTTTTGATGCCAGAGGTGTCATACACCATCAGTTCATCCCACAATGGCAGACGGTGAATCGGGAGTTATATGTCCGCGTGCTCCAACACAGGCGTGATGCACTGCGACGTCGTCGCCCTGACTTATGGGCATCTGAACAATAGAGCCTTCTCCACGATGACGCAAGGCCGCACACTGCTCTCAGCGTGATAAAATTTCTTGCCAAGCACAGCATTACTGTACTTCCCCATCCGCCATACTCGCCTGTCCTCTCCCCATGCGATTTTTTCCTGTTTCCTCGTGTGAAGTGAGCCCTAAAAGGTTGCTGGATGAGGAGCATGGAGGCCATTCAAGGCACCAGGACAAAGGAGCTGACAGCCCTGCCAAAAGAAGCATTTTCCAACTGTTTCCAAGACCTCAAGAAGCGTTGGAAGCTGTGTATAGACTGCAAGGGAGACTATTTTGAAGGGGTGCTACACAAATGATTTCAATGTTAAACACATTTTTTTAATGGATTCAGTCTAGGAACATTACAGACAAAGGTTGTATTCAATTTCAGCCACCAAGTTCTATTGTAGGTGTTTCCAAGAAAACCTAAAATATGGGTGTGTATGGGCATGAACAAAGGAGTATTTTCCATGCCCACTTTAGTACGCTTTTTTTGTATGACTGGTTAGTGTCAGGAATGCACTCTTGTTGTTTTCCAGATTATGTTGGCCTGCTTTTGAAGGAGACAGTCCATTGCTGCGAACAGTGGTCGTCTTTCAAGGTAGCTTTTGCGGCGAACCTTTTGACTGCCCCACCCCCCATGAGTTACTCTTTCCCGAGGCCATCTAAGAATGAACCCGTGGCAGCAAGAAGGTCTAGGTTTGCCAGTAGCATGGGGAGCACCACTGTCTAGTACAGGTGCGTATTCCCTAAAATTGCCAAATCGGTGTTGAAGAATCGGCTCATTACTTTCAAAACAATTTATAGGTTGATCACATGTTCATCCTCTACAATGAATTTATGCAGGGTGTGTTGCTGGGCTAGTTGTTTTTGATCAGACATTGTGGATTCGCAACGCTTGCATATGAGGACATAGAGCAGACTTGCAGAACTGCGCAGCTGTTTGTGTGTCCTCTTCGTCCCCGACTGCAAGTGCTGTGATTCCACGACGTCTGCCATGAAGCATGGCAGAGGTTGAAGTGTCGGTCGTCACACACTCAGACAAAAAAAAGATACTCTCCATCTCTCAAAAGCATAGGTTGGGATGGAGTGCAAAAATGCAATCAATCTGTCCCTACCTATGCCTTGTATGCAACATCAGCACATTGAAAATAATAACATGATAACAAAGTGGATGCAGATGAAACTTTATAAAAATATTCTTCAGAAATGGATGGATACAAACACAGAATTTTTAAAAGCAACCCTTTTACAAAAATAATGAACACCTAGCGGGTGCTACTTCTTTCAAATGCTCTCATCTGCAGCAAAACTTTTCACACTTTGAACTCACTTGTCCCAAAGTTGCATTCCCGTCTTCAGCACTTGTTAAATTGCATAATACAGCGATGTGCGGTTAATATAGACACTTTTGTTCCTAGAAAAATTATTTATAATGTGAATGGTCAAAAATGACGAATGAAGGTCAAAACTCTGCTACTGAGTCGGAGTACCCATGTTCGAACCTGACAGGGGCGGCTGCGTTTCGACGGAGGCGAAACGCAAAGGGCGCCCATGGGCTTTGTGATGTCAGTGCGCGTTAAAGACGATCCCCAGGTGGTCCAAGTTATTCTGGAGCCCGCCACTACGGCACCTCTTTCTGTCTCTCTTCTCTCAGTCCCTTCTTTAACCCTTCCCTTATTGCGTGGTTCAGGTGTCCACCAAGACGTGAGACAGATACTGCGCCATTTCCTTCCCCCAACAACCAATTTTCAACTGCACATTATAGCCAATGAGCATGGTCCTGGAAGTGTACCAAAGCAATGTCTACAAAACTGAGACAAAATACATCTATTTTTGCTTTTGGTTCCCAAATAAGCTGTCCATAATCCAGGCAGAGTTTCTATATTACCAAGGCAGAATGGAATGGGAAGAGATCAGTCCTTGAAAATTGTCATTATAGCGGGGTGTCCATGTTAACAAGGCATGACTGCAACTTCACAAGCATTGTTGAACAAACTTCTACAACCCTTGTTACTGGAAGCCAGTGTAACCTTCGGATGGATACCTCTCTCTTATTTGGTGCACAGCCAAGCAGGGAAGACCGTCCTGTGATGTCTGCCCAGGCGTCCCAAAGCCAGTGTGGAAGCTGGCTGTAGCTGATGTAGCGGTACCTCCTGTTGACAAGAGAAAAACAAGAGTCACCATTTTTTTCAGCACAGCAAAATGAATGTTCAGTTTCAGGATTTTACAATGGTGAAAGTTAATCATGTTACCAGTGTTTGTACAGTTAGTTCCAACGTCATTGTTTGCAAGTTAGATCATGTGATTGTCACTGTGTGTTCTTCCTGGCAGCATTATGAACTCTGAATTCTATTGCAACATTCTGAAGTTACTGAGAGAGAATGGTAGACAACAAAAATGCAACAGTGGCACAACCACATTTTCGTGGCAGCACTGAAACTTTTTGTTCATGGTGCCACAGTTCTTCACATGCAGCACAGGCAAATGTTGCTGAAGTATTATATTCATACGAAGTTGCAATTACAGGAAAGCGTTTATTCACAAAGCCAAAGTGGGGATTGGGAATGTCACTGAACGGTTAGCGGCGAGCACCATAGCTCATTTTTGCGCCCATCGAGTCCGTCATCATCTTCCTACTGCACTATAGCACGGCTTAGCATTTCACCCCAGGTCAGTTGAAGGTTGTCCTCAAGTAATTTAGACAGCACTGTGATAGCAGCATTTGAGGGAGGCTATGTGAGTTCATTCGGCCGTTCGGCCTGGGACACACAACAAGGCTTCTGTCTGATGGGCAGAGCGGTACCAGTGTTAATTTAGTGTTGCATGCCATAAATTGGCAGCGGAGAGGAAGTGGCTGGCCGAGCAAAATCAAACACTGATGCATACTGGCTAAGAACAGTCTGTAATGCAAGCAGTTTGGACGACAAAAGCGACTTGTTAATCATGCGATCGATAATGACGGAGAAGTCTGTGGCTGGACTGGAATGCTTGCACTTAGACATGGATCTGAGAGTAAGAGTGTCATAAGCATCAAATCAAGTGAGTTTAAGCCCCAGCGTGATCAAAACAGGTTCTGATGAGGCATTCACTGTCCACACTTGTGCGCAACCGTCATCTACGGTAAGAACGGCCCGTGGTACGAGAACATTCTGTTTCGCAGTGTTGTTCACACCTGGCTCAAAAAGCAAGTGGCAGGTGCCCGTGTAAATGTTGGAAGAGTGAACAGGAACGAACATTACTGCTGTGGCCGGTAAGAGCACATATTGGGCGACACTAAAGGTTGCTGCACCCAGTAGCTGTGCAGGTCTTCTGAAGAATC